>NC_069499.1:217714901-217929901 GCF_027579735.1 Bombina bombina | reverse complement strand
CAACTATGAATGTGGTCACATGAACCACAATTCTTCCTGCCACATTTGAATGTCCCATTGTAGTGTAACCAAGAACGGGTCACTTTTTTGTCACTTCTCAGCATACTAGGTGTTAATATGTTCCCAAAGGTGACATTCCTTCTAGGGACAAACATGCAACCTTTTTCTATAGTATGTCTGAGAGACTTATCTCCCATTAAAATAGGGAGATTTTTCTTTACAATGTTACAGACCGCATCATATTGATTGAAAAAAAGACGTAATAAATTTAGGTTTACAATCACTTGTCTAATTTGCTTTTTTATCTTGAACCCCTTGTGTCTTTAATAGAGCATCTCGTTTTAATCCTTTAGTCTCAAAAAATGCCATTCTATCCCTAAGTTCTCTACTCTCAACCAGAAAATCACTTTCAAGGGAACAATTCCTTTTGGCTCGTAGGAACTGACTTTTAGCAATGCCCTTGAATACATGTTGGGGATGACTGGAACGGGCATGTAAAAGACTGTTACCTGAGATGGGCTTTCTGTAGAGAGTGGAAATGATTTTTCCACTCCCCACGTCCCCTATCAAGGTAACGTCTTGAAAATTAACCTTATCCCTATTCCATTCAGAGGTAAATGTTAGACCAACATTGTTGATGTTGATATTTGCAACAAAGTTACCCGCTTCTGACTCATTTGATGACCAGATGATAAGCAGATCATCAATGAATCGCTGGTATAAAACAATGTAATCAATATTACCTCCATAGACGTGGGACCACTCCCACCAACCCATAAATAGGTTGGCGTAGGAGGGGGCAAATTTTGCCCCGATGGCGGTCCCACGTCTCTGGAGGTAATATGTGTCTTGAAACACAAAGAAATTGTGTTCCAGTAAGAATCTGACTACTTTGATGAACAGTGCTCTTTTATCATCAGTAAGGTCCGTGTATAGCCTTAGATAATAATCAATTGCTGTAAGGCCATGTTGGTGAGGAATTGAGGAATACAAGGTGGTGACGTCTATAGTCAACCAACTGAATCCTTTTTGCCATGTAACATTATCCAATAGTTGCAGGACATGGTTAGTGTCTCTCACATAGCTAGGTATTAATTTAACTATGGGCTGTAAAAATTGATCGACCCATTTTGATAACGGCTCCAATAAGGACCCAATACCTGCAACTATTGGTCTCCCCTTTACATTCACAACACTCTTGAGGACTTTTGGGAGGTGATGGAAAATTGGAGTCACAGGTCGATCAACCAAAAGATGATCAGCCATAACCCCATCCATCAACCCCTCTTCTACGATCTCATCAAGCAAATGTGATCGCTCTTTTTTGAATCTGGCAGTAGGATCCCCTGACAGAACAAGGTAGGTGTCACTGTCATTCAATTGTCTGGTGGCTTCAGCAAGGTAATCTACCCTGTTCATGACCACCACACTACCCCCCTTGTCTGATTGCCTGATTACAATCCCACTGTTCTTTTGTAAATTAATGAGTGCTTCACTTTCCTTAAATGATAGATTGTATCTATGTTCATCTGTTTGCTCAGCTAATGTAGAAAGATCCTCTAGAACTCTCTGATGGAATGTTTCTAGGAGTTTACCCCTAGCATGTATGGGGTAAAAATCTGATTTGTTTTTAGGTTTAAATCTAGTCAATGTATTCTTAGTATCAGGATCAACAGAACTTTCATGATGGAGATCCTCAAGTGTAATGACAGCACAGGCATCACCAAAATTTAGGCTTGTCCCTCTTACTTCAGGGCCTTTATTGTTAATATTGCCATCATATTGTTGATAATCACCGTCATGAAAAAATCTTTTTAGAGTCAGATCCCTCACCAATCTGTTAACGTCCAAAATTGTTTCAAAGAGATTAAACTTCCTGGAAGGAACAAAGCCTAATCTGTAATTAAGGAGTTTAATCTCAAGATCAGATAATTAATATGATGATAAATTTATCACCATATTTACTGATATTTTTTCGTTTTGGATTGTTTCCCTCTCAATGTGTATCTCTGGTTCTCTACATCCTGTGAGTTGTCTGCTACTATTTTGCCTCCTCCCTGGAATTGTTTTGTGGCCCCTTGAAAAACCTGTTCCTCAGTGTTAGGTTTGCTCTGTTGTTTATTAGTTTTATTCTTATTACCATTTTTCACTGTATTTAAATTAGTACTAGTTGTCTTAGGTCTAGCACCTAAAGGTGTGGTATTTTTCAATATGCCCTTATTGGTATTAGTGGTTGGTAATATGCATTGATCCTCACCCTCAGAGCCTCCCTCCTCTCCTGATGTGCCCTCAAAGCTTGAAGCAAACCTTTCCTCATCAGTATTCTCACTTTCTGATGTGGAAAATGTAACCTTTTTTGTTTGAGTCAGTGGAGTTTGCTTTGGCTTTCTTATATCTCCTATTGAAAAAACAGAATTTATGCTTACCTGATGAATTACTTTCTCCAACGGTGTGTCCGGTCCACGGCGTCATCCTTACTTGTGGGATATTCTCTTCCCCAACAGGAAATGGCAAAGAGTCCCAGCAAAGCTGGTCACATGATCCCTCCTAGGCTCCGCCCACCCCAGTCATTCGACCGACGGACAGGAGGAAATATATATAGGAGAAACCATATGATACCATGGTGACTGTAGTTAGAGAAAATAATTCATCAGACCTGATTAAAAAACCAGGGCGGGCCGTGGACCGGACACACCGTTGGAGAAAGTAATTTATCAGGTAAGCATAAATTCAGTTTTTTCCAACATTGGTGTGTCCGGTCCACGGCGTCATCCTTACTTGTGGGAACCAATACCAAAGCTTTAGGACACGGATGAAGGGAGGGAGCAAATCAGGTCACCTAAACGGAAGGAACCACAGCTTGCAAAACCTTTCTCCCAAAAATAGCCTCCGAAGAAGCAAAAGTATCAAATTTGTAAAATTTGGCAAAAGTGTGCAGTGAAGACCAAGTCGCTGCCTTACATATCTGGTCAACAGAAGCCTCGTTCTTGAAGGCCCATGTGGAAGCCACAGCCCTAGTGGAGTGAGCTGTGATTCTTTCAGGAGGCTGCCGTCCGGCAGTCTCATGAGCCAATCGGATGATGCTTTTAAGCCAAAAGGAAAGAGAGGTAGAAGTCGCCTTTTGACCTCTCCTTTTACCAGAATAAACAACAAACAAGGAAGATGTTTGTCTGAAATCTTTAGTAGCCTCTAAATAGAACTTTAGAGCACGGACAACGTCCAAATTGTGTAACAAACGTTCCTTCTTTGAAACTGGATTCGGACACAAAGAAGGTACAACTATCTCCTGGTTAATATTTTTGTTAGAAACAACTTTAGGAAGAAAACCAGGCTTAGTACGCAAAACCACCTTATCTGCATGGAACACCAGATAAGGAGGAGAACACTGCAGAGCAGATAATTCTGAAACTCTTCTAGCAGAAGAAATTGCAACCAAAAACAAAACTTTCCAAGATAGTAACTTAATATCTATGGAATGTAAGGGTTCAAACGGAACCCCTTGAAGAACTGAAAGAACTAAATTTAGACTCCAGGGAGGAGTCAAAGGTCTGTAAACAGGCTTGATCCTAACCAGAGCCTGAACAAATGCTTGAACATCTGGCACAGCTGCCAGTCTTTTGTGTAGTAAGACAGATAAAGCAGAGATCTGTCCCTTTAGAGAACTTGCAGATAATCCTTTCTCCAAACCTTCTTGAAGAAAGGAGAGAATCTTAGGAATTTTTATCTTATTCCATGGGAATCCTTTGGATTCACACCAACAGATATATTTTTTCCATATTTTATGGTAAATTTTTCTAGTTACAGGTTTTCTGGCCTGAACCAGAGTATCTATCACCGAATCTGAAAACCCACGCTTTGATAGAATCAAGCGTTCAATCTCCAAGCCGTCAGTTGGAGGGAGACCAGATTTGGGTGTTCGAATGGACCTTGAACAAGAAGGTCCTGTCTCAAAGGTAGCTTCAATGGTGGAGCCGATGACATATTCACCAGGTCTGCATACCAAGTCCTGCGTGGCCACGCAGGAGCTATCAAGATCACCGAGGCCCTCTCCTGATTGATCCTGGCTACCAGCCTGGGAATGAGAGGAAATGGTGGGAATACGTAAGCTAGGTTGAAAGTCCAAGGAGCTACTAGTGCATCTACTAGAGTCGCCTTGGGATCCCTGGATCTGGACCCGTAGCAAGGAACCTTGAAGTTCTGACGAGACGCCATCAGATCCATGTCTGGAATGCCCCATAATTGAGTTATTTGGGCAAAGATTTCCGGATGGAGTTCCCACTCCCCCGGATGAAATGTCTGACGACTCAGAAAATCCGCTTCCCAATTTTCCACTCCTGGGATGTGGATCGCAGACAAGTGGCAGGAGTGATCCTCCGCCCATTGAATTATTTTGGTCACTTCTTTCATCGCCAGGGAACTCTTTGTTCCCCCTTGATGATTGATATACGCAACAGTCGTCATGTTGTCTGATTGGAACCTTATGAATTTGGCCTTTGCTAGTTGAGGCCAAGCTCTGAGAGCATTGAATATCGCTCTCAGTTCCAGAATGTTTATCGGGAGAAGAGACTCTTCCCGAGACCATAGACCCTGAGCTTTCAGGGATTCCCAGACCGCACCCCAGCCCACTAGACTGGCGTCGGTCGTGACAATGACCCACTCTGGCCTGCGGAAGCTCATTCCGTGGGACAGATGGTCCAGGGTCAGCCACCAACGGAGTGAATCTCTGGTCTTTTGATCTACTTGAATCATTGGAGACAAGTCTGTATAATCCCCATTCCACTGTTTGAGCATGCACAGTTGTAATGGTCTTAGATGAATTCGTGCAAAAGGAACTATGTCCATTGTTGCAACCATCAATCCTATTACTTCCATGCACTGCGCTATGGAAGGACGAGGAACAGAATGAAGCACTTGACAAGAGCTTAGAAGTTTTGATTTTCTGACCTCTGTCAGAAAAATCCTCATTTCTAAGGAATCTATTATTGTTCCCAAGAAGGGAACTCTTGTTGACGGGGACAGAGAACTCTTTTCTTTGTTCACCTTCCATCCGTGAGATGTGAGAAAGGCTAGAACGATGTCCGTATGAGCCTTTGCCTTTGACAGGGACGACGCTTGTATTAGAATGTCGTCCAAGTAAGGTACTACTGCAATGCCCCTTGATCTTAGAACCGCTAGAAGGGACCCTAGCACCTTTGTGAAAATCCTTGGAGCAGTGGCTAATCCGAATGGAAGAGCCACAAACTGGTAATGTTTGTCCAGAAAATCGAACCTTAGGAACTGATGATGTTCCTTGTGGATAGGGATATGTAGGTACGCATCCTTTAGATCCACGTTAGTCATAAATTGACTTTCCTGGATGGTGGGTAGAATCGTTCGAATAGTTAACATTTTGAACGATGGTACCCTGAGAAATTTGTTTAGGATCTTCAAATCCAAAATTGGTCTGAACGTTCCCTCTTTTTTGGGAACTACGAACAGATTGGAATAAAATCCCATTCCTTGTTCCTTTATTGGAACTGGGTGTATCACTCCCATCTTTAACAGGTCTTCTACACAATGTAAGAATGCCTGTCTCTTTATTTGGTTTGAGGATAAGTGAGACTTGTGGAACCTTCCCCTTGGGGGTAGTTCCTTGAATTCCAGGAGATAACCTTGAGAAACTATCTCTAGCGCCCAAGGATCCTGAACATCTCTTGCCCAAGCCTGAGCAAAGAGAGAGAGTCTGCCCCCCACCAGATCCGGTCCCGGATCGGGGGCTACTCCTTCATGCCGTCTTGTTAGCAGTGGCAGGCTTCTTGGCCTGCTTACCCTTGTTCCAGCCTTGCATTGGTTTCCAGGCTGGTTTGGGTTGTGAGGCATTACCCTCTTGCTTAGAGGATGCAGAATTAGAGGCTGGTCCATTTCTGCGAAAGGGACGTAAATTAGGCTTATTTGTAGCCTTAAAAGACCTATCCTGTGGAAGGGCGTGGCCCTTTCCCCAGTGATGTCTGAAATAATCTCTTTCAAATCAGGTCCAAATAAAGTTTTACCTTTGAAAGGAATGTTAAGTAATTTTGTCTTGGATGACACATCCGCTGACCTAGACTTTAGCCAAAGCGCTCTGCGCGCCACAATAGCAAACCCTGAATTTTTCGCCGCTAATTTTGCTAATTGCAAAGCGGCATCTAAAATAAAAGAGTTAGCCAATTTAAGTGCGTGAACTCTGTCCATAACCTCCTCATATGGAGTTTCTCTACTGAGCGACTTTTCTAGTTCCTCGAACCAGAACCACGCTGCCGTAGTGACAGGAACAATGCATGAAATTGGTTGTAGAAGGTAGCCTTGCTGTACAAAAATCTTTTTAAGCAAACCTTCCAATTTTTTATCCATAGGATCTTTGAAAGCACAACTATCTTCGATAGGAATAGTAGTGCGTTTGTTTAGAGTAGAAACTGCCCCCTCGACCTTGGGGACTGTCTGCCATAAGTCCTTTCTGGGGTCGACCATAGGAAATAATTTCTGAAATATAGGGGGAGGAACAAAAGGTATGCCGGGCTTTTCCCACTCTTTATTTACTATGTCCGCCACCCGCTTGGGTATAGGAAAAGCGTCGGGGGGCACCGGAACCTCTAGGAACCTGTCCATCTTGCATAATTTCTCTGGAATGACCAAATTGTCACAATCATCCAGAGTAGATAACACCTCCTTAAGCAGTGCGCGGAGATGTTCTAATTTAAATTTAAATATCAATTGTTAGCCTAAATTTGGATAATATGCACAAATAAAGCAATCGATTTAGCCCATAAAAATGTCTACCAGTTTTTTAGCCCATAATAAGCCCTTTATTCTGTTTGTTTTTGACTAAGAAAATGGCTTACCGGTCCCCATGAGGGGAAATGACAGCCTTCCAGCATTACACAGTCTTGTTAGAAATATGGCTAGTCATACCTTAAGCAGAAAAGTCTGCTAACTGTTTCCCCCAACTGAAGTTACTTCATCTCAACAGTCCTATGTGGAAACAGCAATCGATTTTAGTTACTGTCTGCTAAAATCATCTTCCTCTTACAAACAGAAATCTTCATCCTTTTCTGTTTCAGAGTAAATAGTACATACCAGCACTATTTTAAAATAACAAACACTTGATAGAAGAATAAAAACTACATTTAAACACCAAAAAACTCTTAACCATCTCCGTGGAGATGTTGCCTGTGCAACGGCAAAGAGAATGACTGGGGTGGGCGGAGCCTAGGAGGGATCATGTGACCAGCTTTGCTGGGACTCTTTGCCATTTCCTGTTGGGGAAGAGAATATCCCACAAGTAAGGATGACGCCGTGGACCGGACACACCAATGTTGGAGAAACCTCCTTCTTTTGTTCTTATTAGTTTGTGGTTCGTCTAATTCATCTTTATCGTACCAAGACTTATTTCTCTGGCGACGTCGCCAGATATATACTGAACCTTGTGTGTAGTATTTCTAGTCACGCAGAAATTTACTGTGTTTCACCTGAATGACTAGTTTCTTGGACTCATCCATAGTTTGTTTAAAGATTTTATCAAATTTGAAAAATATTTTGCACTGGTTAAGTCTGTTCATATCTGTTTCTAATGATGCTATCTTACTCTTAATGTCATTTAAAAGATAGTCTTTCCACTCGATAAGTAGGGTTATAAGTGTGAGGGAACAATCAGTTAATGCTTTATTCCATCTTTAAACAAAGGATGGATCTTTAATATCATATGTGGGGAACTTGTTTATTCTGAGGCCTCTAGGGATCATTTTTAGAGATAAATATTTAGATAATATCCACTTGTCCATTTAAGTTTCTGTTCCTTTAATTTTAAGTGTTCGTAATCTTGAAATAAATCACCCAGTTTTGTTTTTGGTGAATCACAATTAAAAACATCCTCTAGTTCTAAAAGGTCTAAATTGTCCTCATCAATATCATTAAAAGAGTACATAGTTTCTAAATCCTGAGTATTATCCATATTATATGTTAAAATAGTATATCCACCAACTATTGGAAAAAATCTTAACAAATGTTGATGTTATAAATCAAATACTATTATGCATATACATGGATAGAGCAAAAACTGTGCAATTAATGCAACCAAATATACACTATATTTAATCACCCCGTATAAAGAAGAAAAGTCAAAAATAAGACTAAAACAAATAATAATAGCTCATATGAACATTCCTTGGATAGTATATCTCTATAGGGTTAAGTAATGAAAAATAAGAAAATTGGGCAGAGATATGGTCAGTCCCATAAGCTTATGCAAAAAAATGTGACCTTAAGTCTTTATCAGATTTCAGATATCAATGGATAAAGCAGGCTTGTAGTATCTCAATTGAAGATGGAGCACAGCGTAGTCAGCAAAGTTCAGTAAATATGTGCAGGATAAAGACCGGAACAGTTCATCACTAGGCCCAATGGACACAACGTGCGAACAAGCACCAGTACACTCACCCAGAAGGCGACAACAAGCCGTGAAGAAAAAAGAGACATTTATCTCAGCAAACAATGCCGTCTCGGCGTTTACAGTTGAGGGTGAATCTCTTCCGGTATCACGTGACTGCACACGTCACGTGGTCTCCTGCCGGCCAATCAGATACCCTGTAAAGTCGTTGCTAAGCCCTTGATGCAGCCAGGGATTCCCATGTCAAAGCACGATACTTCCAGCTATAGGCATCCATTCACTTAGACAACGGTCAGTAGTAATGACAAATGCAGGTAAAATCCTGAACAACACAACTGTACTTATGCTGGCGAAGATGCGCTTCTTAGATATCCCAATAGGTATAATGTAAAGTGTTATTGCTTCATCTTAATGTATGTTTCGAGAGCTATATGTATAATAATGAATGTTTGCTGAGATAAAAGTCTCTATTTTCTTCATGGCTGGTTGTCGCCTTCTGGGTGAGTGTACCGGTGCTTGTTCGCACGTTGTGTCCATTGGGCCTAGTGATGAACTGTTCCGGTCTTTATCCTGCACATATTTACTCAACTTTGCTGATTACGCTGTGCTCCATGTTCAATTGAGATACTACAAGCCTGCTTTATCCATTGATATCTGATAAAGACTTAAGGTCACATTTTTTTGCATAAGCTTATGGGACTGACCATTTAAGTACGATGGGACTTATGTTTTTAGGCTCAAGCCTGCATATCTGTGTCATTTGATTGCAATTGATTTATGTGGCTGTTATTGCTTACTATAATTATCTTAGATATCTAACATATATATCTGCCCAATTTTCTTATTTTTCATATATATATATATTGAGGAATGTGGCCAGAAGGCTCCGCAACTTGGTTATTCCAGCCGTATCTGTAGATACCTCTATCACGGCTCAAAATTTCCACTCGCCCACTAGCCATTGGCGAGAGGAAAATTATTGGTGGCGAGTGAAAGTTAGTGAGTAAATGTAGAATCAACATTCACAAACTAGTCTGGCTGCGTGTTGTAAGTAGCAAAGTTAGCACACTGTATTTGCAAAATCTACACTCCTATTGCAGGACTGACAAACACACATTATGCTAAAAATATGATCTAAAGTGATATTATATATTCATAAAAGGCCAAGGATATGTTATTCCCCTAGGGCTGTAGAGACCCAATTAGTACTTAGACTGTTACTTCTGAGAGGGTAAATAGGGCAGATAGAGAAGGATTGTAGAGGAAAAGTGGAGAAGAAGATAGAGTCAAGAGAAAGTGTAGAAAAAAAGAAAGAGAGAAGAGATATGAGAGAGGTGAAAGAAATAGTGTAAAGATATGGCCTGAGAGAGAAGGGAGAGGGTAAAAAGAGAGATTGAAGAGAGAAGGGAGTGGAAAAAGTAAGTTAAGAGAGAAGGGAGAGATTATAATTATTAAAAAAAAAAATATCCAGGTCTGCTATGACCTTCCATGACTGTCAGCACTCTCTGCACTCTCTATATTAAACAACTTCCCTTTTCTATTCAGCTGTTGTCTTCCCCAGAACCCCTAATTGATGTAGCAGAAGAGATAGCCAAAAGAAACAATACTTTCCAAGAAAGTAATTTAATGTCCAAAGTATGCATAGGCTCAAAAAATTCAAGATAGCTCTATCATGGCTAGAGAACTTCGAGTTCCCCCTTGATGTTTGACATAGGCCACTGTTATGATATTGTCTGTCTGAAATGGGAGATAAGGCGGCTCTTTCTTCAATAGAGGCTGCTTTGCAAATTTGATCAGCTGAAGCCTCATTCTTAAACCCCCAAGATGTGGCAACCGATCTAGTAGAATGAGATGTAATTCTTTGAGGCGGAGATTGACTCGCCTCCAAATAAGCATTGTGAATCAAAAATTTCAACCAAGAGGCTAAAGAAATAGCAGAGGCCTTCTTCAATAGAGGCCAAGCCTGAAGGGCACTGAAAAGAGCACAGAGTTCTAAGATATTGATTGGTAATCTCGCTTCCTGAGGATTGCAAACTCATTGTTTGCTTCCCAACCTGTAAGATTTGCATCTGTGGTGATCACAGACCAGGTAGGATGAGCAAAGGAAGCCACCTGAAGAATGGAATGGTGATTTACCCACCAAGTCAGAGAAAGGTGCGTATTGGGATCTAAGAATATTAGTTGTGATATTTGAGTATAATGCCTAGACGTCTCTTTTCCATTAAGGAAAGAGTCATGGACACTGAGTCTATCTGGAAACCTAAAAAGTTTACTTTTGTTAGAGGTATCAAGGAACTCTTTAGTAAATTGATCATCCAGCCATGTTTTCGAAGAAACAACAACAGATGATTCATGTGAGATTCTGCTAAATGAAAAGATTTAGCTAGTACCAAGATATCGTCCAAATAAGGAAACTGATTACAGAAAGAAGGGCACCGAGAACCTTTTGTGCCTCTTCCTTTTGGCCCAGCCACAGCTCCAAGAATATTTTCAAACTGGTAATATGTTTTTACAGAAAAGAGAATCTAAGAAGGTAAGCATCCTGTAAATCTATTGTGGACATAACAATAACATAACAGAATAGTCTGAATAGTTTCCATTTTGAAAGCTGGAAATTCTTACAAACTTGTTTAGAGTTCTCAGATCCAGAATTGGTCTGAAAGAATTTTCCTTTTTAGGCACAATGAAGAGATTTGAAAACCCATCCCTTGTTTCTGTAAAGGTACAGGAACAATTACTCCCATATTTTCTAGGTCCGAAACAAATTTTAAAAAGGTTGGGCCTTTATAGGATGTTATGGGTGAGAAAAACTCTACCCATGGGAGGTCGAATTTTGAATCCAATTTGATATTCCTGAGAAATTATGTTCTGAATCCAAGGATTTTGGACAGATTCTAACAAAAATTATTAAATAAAGTACTGGATTGGGGGCCGCACCTTTATGAGGTCTTAGCGGGTGGATTAGGTTTCTTATACTGTTTGGATTTATTCCAATTTGAAGAAGGTCTCCAGACTGAGCCGGGGGATTCAGGGAAGGGGACAGTTTTCTGTCCTGACGAAAGGAATGAAAAGGGTGGGAACCTTGAATTTCCCTTTAGACTTTTTTGTCTTCAGGAAGGAACACTCCCTTACCTCCATTAATAGTCGAAATAAAAGAATCCAATTGAGATCCAAATAAATTCTTTCCTTGAAATGAAAGAGATAGTAATCTGGTCTTAGATACCATAACAGCAGTTTGTGATTTAAGCAATACAAGCTCTTCTGGAAAGAATAGCTAAAGGCATAGTTTTAATGTTGTTTCTCATGATATCAAATACTGCATTGCAAATAAAATTATTCACAAGTTGTAAAAAAAAAAGTAAATTTAGAATGTTGGAACATTAAGGGTCAGAAGATAACTGCTGAGCAGACTGGATAACCAGAAAGAAGAGGCAGCAGCTACATCAGCATCAGATATGGTTGGTCTAAGAATATAGCCAGTATGTAAATATGCCCTTCTTAGATTTTTTTTAGTTTTCTATCTAAAGGGTCTTTAAAGGAAGTACTGTATTCCAATAGAATAGTAGTACGTTTAGCTAGAATGGAAATAGCCCCATCAACTTTGGGGACTGTTTCCCATAATTCTAAAGTAGCAGTAGGTAAAGGATATAGTTTTTTAAACCTTGAAGAAGGGTTAAAAGAGGTACCTGGTTTAGACCATTCTTTAGCAATCATATCAGAGACAGAGTCAGGTACAGTGAAAATCTCAGGGAGATTGACAACAGATTTGTACACTGACTTTAAACGATTGCAGGGTCTATCATCAGAAGGTTTAGTTTTTTTCAATACCTAAAGTAACTAAGACTTCTTTTAAAAAAGAGAACGAATGTGCTCAATTTTAAACAAAAAAAGAGGAATTCTCAGGTTCTGTATCTGATGAGGGAATCAGAGGACTCCTCATCATTAGAGGATACTTCAATATTTTGTTGATCAGCGCATATATTACTAATAGAAGGAAATAACAGAACTGACCTCTTATGTTTATTTGAAGGTGGTAGTTCAGTCAGGGCCTTCTCAATGGCAGTAGCAATAAAGTAACTAAGACTTCTTTTAAAAGAGAACGAATGTGCTCAATTTAAAAAAAAAAAGAGAGGAATTATCAGGTTCTGTATCTGATGAGGGAATCAGAGGACTCATCATTAGGGGATACTTCAGTATTTTGTTGATCAGTGCATATATTACTAGTAGAAGGAAATAACAGAACTGACCTCTTACGTTTATTTGAAGATGGTAGTGCAGTCAGGGCCTTCTCAATGGCAGTAGCAATAAACTTTTTCATTGCTGGGGGTACACCATCTGCATCCATCTGTGTGGAAGAAACAGTTGGTGCATGTGTACACATAGAAACATCATTAGATTGATCGGTATGCAATAAAAATTAAAAACATGAGTCACATAAATGAGCTGAAGAAGTTTCTTCAGCTGTTTTACAATAAGCACACTTAGCTTTGGTTAAAAAAACAAGTGCAGCCTGCTCAGTTTCTATGGTAACTTCGGGCACAGGATGGTGCTGCTCAATTATGGCAAAAAATCTAAAAAATGAAAATAAGAAATAAAGTATTAATTTAATCCCCTTATTGTAAAAAAATAAACAAGCTTTGAGGTATGGAAAATATTGCTTTAAAAAAACATTTGCTAATACCACCTTAAAAAACACATGTACTTTAAAAAATTGCTATGTGAAGAAAAGTGCATCAAACAAAAAACATCTAGCTGATATGAAGCCCTTGATGTGTTTGAAGGCACACGGTAAAGAGGGGACGAGTCATTCAAGGAAAAGTTTTGGCTCCAAAATTTTGCCGCAAAATAAAAAAGGCGCATTATAATGACCTCACACAAAGACTGATATATTGTGTGACGCGGGGAGAGCGCATGAGAGAAGAGAGAGAAAAAAAACTATAGAATCAAGTAAGGTGCCAAAACATCAGCTCCTAAAAAGCCAGTACTTTTGGTGAATCTTAAAGATGTTATCTATAATATGATCCTAAAAAAACCCCATAACAACCGTGTATATAAGCTCCAAAATTCTTGTGCTTTATATTAGTACAAAGAAACAAGCAAACATAAAGGGGAATAAAACCTGTCCTTGGGGGATATATATATATATATATATATATAAAATAGTATATAGTAAAAGGTATAAGTGCCCAGTACATAGTAAATAAAATTCATAATAGCCTTTAGACACTCGCCCACTGAAAGCAGACAGCCAAACCAGTACTGAAACTTATCAGCAGAGGTAATGGAATAGGAGTATAATGTCGATCTGTAAAGGGGAGCAGAAGATGAATCCCTGCGACCGAATTTACAGAGAGTATATGAAAAGATTTCCTGTGAGACGAAAACATGGTATCATGAGGCAGTACTCCCTTCACTTCCCTCTGACAAGCACTGTACTCTCAGGGAAACCAGGCTTCAATATGCTCTGAAGCACCTTTCACTGAAGAATCAAGCACATCATGCTTCAACCACCGTATGAGTGAGAAGTATTTATAGGCTTTTGAGGTTTGGGAAACTTTGCCTCCTCCTGGTAGGAATGTACATCCCATACGTAACAGCTCATGGACTCTCGCCACCTATATGAAGAAATTGGTGTACCTACTAATAGCCTGTGGGCTATGTAAGTGCAAGAATGGCTGCACTTACCTCAGATGTACCCACTCTACCATTTATACTGGCTGCAAAAAAAGACTGCTTCTGGTAAAGAGCCCGCCAGTGCTGTGTACATCACAGCAGAGAATCGGTGTGTATAGTAATTTGACGACCCAACAGGAGGAGGCTAAGGGACAGGTCCCCGCTGCACCTGTGGCAGGCTTGTGACCAACTCCTTCACTGGGAGTAATTATGTCACTACTCTATATCTCAGTAGCAGTTCTAAGAACCCCTCTCAATGAAGAATCTGGAGCACCTCAATTCTTCGCCTTCCTTTTGTGGAGGCAAAAGAAAAACATAATTTATGTAAGAACTTACTTGATAAATTCATTTCTTTCATATTAGCAAGAGTCCATGAGCTAGTGACGTATGGGATATACAATCCTACCAGGAGGGGCAAAGTTTCCCAAACCTCAAAATGCCTATAAATACACCCCTCACCACACCCACAAATCAGTTTAACGCATAGCCAAGAAGTGGGGTGATAAGAAAAAAGTGCGAAAGCATAAAAAATAAGGAATTGGAATAATTGTGCTTTATACAAAAAAATCATAACCACCACAAAAAGGGTGGGCCTCATGGACTCTTGCTAATATGAAAGAAATGAATTTATCAGGAAAGTTCTTACATAAATTATGTTTTCTTTCATGTAATTAGCAAGAGTCCATGAACTAGTGACATATGGGATAATGAATACCCAAGATGTGGATCTTCCACGCAAGAGTCACTAGAGAGGGAGGGATAAAATAAAGACAGCCAATTCCGCTGAAAAATTAATCCACACCCAAAACAAAGTTTAAATCTTATAATGAAAAAAACTGAAATTATAAGCAGAAGAATCAAACTGAAACAGCTGCCTGAAGTACTTTTCTACCAAAAACTGCTTCAGAAGAAGAAAACACATCAAAATGGTAGAATTTAGTAAAAGTATGCAAAGAAGACCAAGTTGCTGCTTTGAAAATCTGATCAACCGAAGCTTCATTCTTAAATGCCCAGGAAGTAGAGACTGACCTAGTCGAATGAGCTGTAATCCTTTGAGGCGGAGATCTACCCGACTCAACATAAGCATGATGAATCAAAGACTTTAACCAAGATGCCAAGGAAATGGCAGAAGCCTTCTGACCTTTCCTAGAACCAGAAAAAATAACAAATAGACTAGAAGTCTTTCTGAAATCTTTAGTAGCTTCAACATAATATTTCAAAGCTCTAACTACATCCAAAGAATGCAACGATCTTTCCTTAGAATTCTTAGGATTTGGACACAATGAAGGAACCACAATTTCTCTACTAATGTTGTTAGAATTCACAACCTTAGGAAAAAATTTAAATGAAGTTCGCAACACCGCCTTATCCTGATGAAAAATCAGAAAAGGAGACTCACAAGAAAGAGCAGATAATTAAGAAACTCTTCTAGCAGAAGAGATGGCCAAAAGAAACAAAACTTTCCAAGAAAGTAATTTAATATCCAGCGAATGCATAGGTTCAAACGGAGGAGCTTGAAGAGCCCCCAGAACCAAATTCAAACTCCAAGGAGGAGAAATTGACTTAATAACAGGTTTTATACGAACCAAAGCCTGTACAAAACAATGAATATCAGGAAGACTAGCAATCTTTCTGTGAAAGAGAACAGAAAGAGCAGAGATTTGTCCCTTCAAGGAACTTGCAGACAAACCTTTATCCAAACCATCCTGAAGAAACTGTAAAATTATAGGAATTCTAAAAGAATGCCAAGAAAAAAGATGAGAAGAACACCAAGAAATGTAAGTCTTCCAGACTCGATAATATATCTTTCTAGATACAGATTTACGAGCCTGTAACATAGTATTAATTACGGAGTCAGAGAAACCTCTATGACTGAGAATCAAGCGTTCAATCTCCATACCTTCAAATTTAAGGATTTGAGATCCTGATGGAAAAAAGGACCTTGCGATAGAAGGTCTGGTCTTAACGGAAGAGTCCACGGTTGGCAAGCAGCCATCCGGACAAGATCCGCATACCAAAACCTGTGAGGCCATGCTGGAGCCACCAGCAGAACAAACAAACGCTCCTTTAGAATCTTGGAAATCACTCTTGGAAGAAGAACTAGAGGCGGAAAGATATAGGCAGGATGATACTTCCAAGGAAGTGACAATGCATCCACTGCTTCCGCCTGAGGATCCCTGGATCTGGACAGATACCTGGGAAGCTTCTTGTTTAGATGAGAAGCCATCAGATCTATTTCTGGAAGTCCCCACATTTTAACAATCTGAAGAAATACCTCTGGGTGAAGAGACCATTCGCCCGGATGTAACGTTTGGCGACTGAGATAATCCGCTTCCCAATTGTCTATACCTGGGATATGAACCGCAGAAATTAGACAGGAGCTGGATTCCGCCCATACCAGTATTCGAGATACTTCTTTCATAGCCAGAGGACTGTGAGTCCCTCCTTGATGATTGACATATGCCACAGTTGTGACATTGTCCGTCTGAAAACAAATGAACGACTCTCTCTTTAGAAGAGGCCACGACTGAAGAGCTCTGAAAATTGCACGGAGTTCCAAAATGTTGATTGGTAATCTCGCTTCCTGAGATTCCCAAACCCCTTGTGCTGTCAGAGACCCCCAAACAGCTCCCCAACCTGTCAGACTTGCATCTGTTGAGATCACAGTCCAGGTCGGAAGAACAAAAGAAGCCCCCTGAACTAAACGATGGTGGTCTGTCCACCACGTCAGAGAGTGTCGTACAATCGGTTTTAAAGATATTAATTGAGATATCTTTGTATAATCCCTGCACCACTGGTTCAGCATACAGAGCTGAAGAGGTCGCATGTGAAAACGAGCAAAGGGGATCGCGTCCGATGTAGCAGTCATAAGACCTAGAATTTCCATGCATAAGGCTACCGAAGGGAATGATTGAGACTGAAGGTTTCGACAAGCTGAAACCAATTTCAGACGTCTCTTGTCCGTCAGAGACAGAATCATGGACACTGAATCTATCTGGAAACCTAAAAAGGTTACCCTTGTCTGAGGAATCAACAAACTCTTTGGTAAATTGATCCTCCAACCATGTTCTTGAAGAAACGATACAAGTCGATTCGTATGAGATTCTACTAAATGTGAAGACTGAGCAAGTACCAAGATATCGTCCAAATAAGGAAATACCACAATACCCTGTTCTCTGATTACAGATAGAAGGGCACCGAGAACCTTTGTAAAAATCCTTGGAGCTGTTGCTAGGCCAAACGGCAGAGCCACAAACTGGTAATGCTTGTCTAGGAAAGAGAATCTCAGAAACTGATAGTGATCTGGATGAATCGGAATATGCAGATATGCATCTTGCAAATTTATTGTGGACATTTAATGCTCTTGCTGAATGAAAGGCAGAATAGTCCTTATAGTTACCATTTTGAATGTTGGTATCCTTACATAACAATTCAATATTTTTAAATCCAGAACTGGCCTGAAGGAATTATCCTTCTTTGGTACAATGAAGAGATTTGAGTAAAACCCCAGCCCCTGTTCCAGAACTGGAACTGGCATAATTACTCCAGCCAACTCTAGATCTGAAACACATTTCAGAAATGCTTGAGCCTTCACTGGATTTATTGGGACACGGGAAAGAAAAAATCTTTTTGCAGGAGGCCTTATCTTGAAGCCTATTCTGTACCCTTGTGAAACAATGTTCTGGATCCAAAGATTGTGAATCGAATTGATCCAAATTTCTTTGAAAAATCGTAATCTGCCCCCTACCAGCTGGGCTGGAATGAGGGCCGCACCTTCATGTGGACTTGGGAGCTGGCATTGGCTTTCTAAAAGGCTTGGATTTATTCCAGACTGGAGATGGTTTCCAAACTGATACCGCTCCTGTAGGGGAAGGATCAGGCTTTTGTTCCTTATTGTGGCGAAAGGAACGAAAACGATTAGCAGACCTAAATTTACCTTTAGATTTTTTATCCTGTGGTAAAAAAGTTCCTTTCCCCCCAGTAACAGTTGAAATAATAGAATCCAACTGTGAACCAAACAATTTATTACCCTGAAAAGAAAGGGAAAGCAAAGTTGACTTAGAAGACATATCAGCATTCCAAGTTTTAAGCCATAAAGCTCTTCTAGCTAAAGCAGCTAAAGACATATACCTGACATCAACCCTAATAATATCAAAGATGGCATCACAAATAAAGTTATTAGCATGTTGAAGAAGATTAACAATGCTATGAGTATTATGATCTGTTACTTGTTGTGCAAAAGCCTCCAACCAGAAAGTTGAAGCTGCAGCAACATCCGCCAAAGATATAGCAGGCCTAAGAAGATTACCTGAACATAAGTAAGCTTTTCTTAGAAAGGATTCAATTTTCCTATCTAAAGGATCCTTAAAGGAAGTACTATCTGCCGTAGGAATAGTAGTATGTTTAGCAAGAGTAGAGATAGCCCCATCATCCTTAGGGATTTTGTCCCAAAACTCTAATCTGTCAGATGGCACAGGATATAATTGCTTAAACCGTTTAGAAGGAGTAAATGAATTACCCAAATTATTCCATTCCCTAGAAATTACTTCAGAAATAGCATCAGGGACGGGAAAAACCTCTGGAATAACTACAGGAGGTTTAAAAACCGTATTCAAACGTTTAGATTTAGTATCAAAAGGACCAGATTCCTCTATTTCTAATGCAATTAAGACTTCTTTAAGCAAAGAACGAATAAATTCCATTTTAAATAAATATGAAGATTTATCAGTATCAACCTCTGAAACATAATCCTCTGAACCAGAGGAATCATTATCAGAATCAGAATGATGATGTTCATTTAAAAATTAATCTGAAAAATGAGAAGTTTTAAAAGACCTTTTACGTTTACTAGAAGGAGGAATAACAGACATAGCCTTCTTAATAGATTTAGAAACAAAATCTCTTATGTTAACAGGAACACCCTGAATATTAGATGTTGATGGAACAGCAACAGGAAATGGAACATTACTAAAGGAAATATTATCTGCATTAAGAAGTTTGTCATGACATTCATTACAAACAACAGCCGGAGGAACAGATACCACAAGTTTACAACAAATACACTTAACTTTGGTAGATCCAGCATCAGGCAGCAATTTTCCAGAAGTATCTTCTGATTCAGGGTCAATCTGAGACATCTTGTAATATGTAATAGAAAAAACAACATATAAAGCAAAATTGATCAAATTCCTTAAAAGACAGTTTCAGGAATGGGAAAAAATGCCAATGAACAAGCTTCTAGCAACCAGAAGCAAATAAACAATGAGACTTAAATAATGTGGAGACAATAATGACGCCCATATTTTTTAGCGCCAAAAAAGATGCCCACATTGTTTGGCGCCTAAATGCTTTAAGCGCCAAAAATGACGCCACATCCGGTAACGCCGACATTTTTGGCGCAAAAACGTCAAAAAAATGACACAACTTCCGGCGACAAGTATGACGCCGGAAATGACAAAGAAAATTTTTGCGCCAAAAAAGTCTGCGCCAAGAATGACGCAATAAAATGAAGCATTTTCAGCCCCCGCGAGCCTAACAGCCCACAGGAGAAAAAGTCAAATTTTAAGGTAAGAAAAAATTGATTATTCAAATGCATTTATCCCAAATAATGAAACTGACTGTCTGAAATAAGGAAATGTTGAACATCCTGAATCAAGGCAAATAAATGTTTAAACACATATATTTAGAACTTTATATAAAAGTGCCCAACCATAGCTTAGAGTGTCACAAAAATAAGTCTTACTTACCCCAGGACACTCATCTACATGTAGTAGAAAGCCAAACCAGTACTGAAACGAGAATAAGTAGAGGTAATGGTATATAAGAGTATATCGTCGATCTGAAAAGGGAGGTAAGAGATGAATCTCTACGACCGATAACAGAGAACCTATGAAATAGACCCCGTAGAAGGAGATCATTGAATTCAAATAGGCAATACTCTCCTCACATCCCTCTGACATTCACTGCACACTGAGAGGAAAACCGGGCTCCAGCCTGCTGCGAAGCGCATATCAACGAAGAATCTAGCACAAACTTACTTCACCACCTCCAAGGGAGGCAAAGTTTGAAAAACTGATTTGTGGGTGTGGTGAGGGGTGTATTTATAGGCATTTTGAGGTTTGGTAAACTTTGCCCCTCCTGGTAGGAATGTATATCCCATACGTCACTAGCTCATGGACTCTTGCTAATTACATGAAAGAAAGACTAGAATACCAGAGAGGTAGGAGGGTTTAAGCGCTAATAGAGCTTTGGGAATCTTTGCTTCCTCCTAGTGGCCAGGACTTGAATCCCATGAGTAATGACTCATGGACTCTCCCCACTGTATGAAAGAAATGAACACAAGCTGTTTAGGTTTTCTATGGACTTTTGTGACATTATGAACTGCATCATGTAGTACACACATATAAAGTATTATACAACTTATATGCTTCTAACATTTACCTAGAAATAATTCATTAGCTCTGTATGTCACTCTTACCAATCATCATCAGACATCAATCTTAAAGCTTCTGCCACCGAGATCTCAGGCTTGTTTAGTTCTTTAAGCACAGAAGAGTCAATAACCTCAGAACTACGGGTGATGGATGGTTTTCGGTCTCTGTATTGGCTCTGCACTGTGGACATATCAAGGTGAAATGTTGGGAAAAATTAAAATCAATACTCACTGATAACAAAAATCACTGCAATATATGTCAGCCATAAAACACTTGGCCATTAATTGAGAATTTATATTCATTCGGCCCACTTTTAAGAAATAGGAAAAGATAGATGAAAACAAAAGAGAAAAGACAAAATGGAAAGGGGTAAAGAAAGGAAAGCAACTGTGATCAGGAGAGTAATGAACACTGAGAGTGTAGGCTTTAAATATAAGTATTTACATTATACAGACGTTAAAAACCTATAATTACAGACATAACATCTAAGCACACACAGGCAGGATTATTACAGTTTCTGCGTCATATACTACACAAATAAAATTGTTTCTAATCCTTGAATGTCACAGTTACACAGTATTACTAATATAATATAGGATTCAAAAATTGTCATACGTAAGATAGATTTGCTCACTGCCTGGTTACTATGGAAACATCTTGCTTTCCTTTCTGTGATGAGGTATGAGACAATTGAAAAGAACTCAACCTGCATTTTAATTATAGACACAGAAGAAAAACCAACATGTATGAGCACATAAGACTGTCAAATATTGAAATACTCAAACAAAACCAAAAGCTAACGAAATAGGTAAGAAAATTCTGGGATTTAATTTGAAAACAGCTTTTAACTGATAAAGGAGTATCAAAAGTACACATGCTTTCTGTACATTTCCTTAAATTATTTTACTCTAAGAATACATTTCCATCCATAAAGAATAAGGCATATGTTTAACATTTATTAGCAAAATGCACAAAGAAAATGATGAAAAGCCTGTTTTTATTCTGTTTTATTATTTGTTGCATGTTTCTACAATCCATGTATGAGCAAAACAGTTTTCCCTGCCACATGACTGCACACTCTCAAATTAGGTAAAGTTAAAACCTTGCTGTCCAAAAGAAAGGTGAAAAGTCTCTTAAAAACTTGAAGAGTGTTTTATCCAGATCCTGTCAATCAACATGGAGGAAGAAGCAACTTTGCTTCTACTGAGAATAACAAAAAAATATTTAAACTAGGAGGAACATAGAAAATTGACCCCATGAACGGTTATAAAAAAAAAAAGCCAAGAAATGCAATACAGCCAAAGTGATCAATAGGGCATCCCTCTTCCTACTTATTCTTGTATTATTAAAAGGTGCCAGAAGAAAACACATAATTTAGGGGGCCGCCCATCGGAGAAACACGGGCTGGAGCCGTGGACCCACCTTATACAGAAGGAAATTAAATTATCTGGTAAGCATAATTTATGTTTTCCTTCTTAATATAAGGAGAGTACACGGCTTCATTCCTTACTGTTGGGAAACATACCCAAACTCTAGAGGACACTGAATGATAACGGGAGGGACAAAAATAGAGGCGGGCCCTAATCTGAGGGCACCATAGCCTGCAAAACCTTTCTCCTGAAGGCTGCTTCAGCTGAAGCAAAAACATAAAACTTGTAGAATTTAGAAAAAGTGTGTAAGGAGGACCAGGTAGCCGCCTTACAAATCTGATCCATAGAGGCCTCGATCTTAAAGGATTACAAACTTTTACCGTTTTTTGTTTGACTAAAATACATATTTTAAAGGGACAGTCAACACCGATGAAAACATTATACATACCTTAGATCAAGCAAAAACAAAGAGCCTGCACCGCATCCTATCTTCAATAACACTAACGTTAGGTAGCTAATCTTCAATGAACATTTAGTTAACAATGGCAGAAATGGCCGCCAAACTCCTCCCCCTGTTACGTAAAAGGCTTCTTTCTACGCAGAAAGCAAAAAATATAATCCCTCCCGTCCTTATCTTTATTGCAATGAACAACATGTTTGAAGCTTCAGAGTAAACAAATAAATTTATTATTTACAACATAACTGCAGTATATCTATTGGATATAATAAGCATTATATATTAGTATCAAAGTTTGAACAACATTAAGAAAAATCTTTAAACATAGGAAGTATTTACAAGTAGGTGCAGTTAATATCGATATCCTTTTTATAATTTTGTGGGCAAAATTTATATGTATGTTATATATCTAATTTATATATTTAAACCTTTAGTCGATAATATATTAATACAATTACTTTCTATTTGAAGAATTAGATAGTTTGTAATGATGCTCGTTATAACTAGGGAGATTCTGCAATACTTACCTATCAATGCGCTGATTGTTTTTATTATGTAAGTTTGACAGAGCGATCTTCTGTGTTGGAGCAGGTCTGGAAGGGAGTGACGTTGTGGATGACGTTCTGATGCATGCTCTATTGAAAATTTGGCTACCATCTTCAGACTGCGGTTTGCACACAGGATTGGCTAGCAACGGCACATACCCATGGAGTGGGTTCGGAAACATACATTTTTTAGAAATAAGATTGCAGCGATCAGGTAGGAAAGTCATAAAGACATCCTATGACAAATAGGTTTAGAAAGGTTAAAAAAAAAAAAAAAAGTTGAAATATATTGAACTTACAGTGGTCCTTTAAAGGCCCAAGAGGAAGTCACTGCTCTAGAAGAATGAGCCATAATTCTCTGAGGAGGTCTATGTCCCACTGTTTCATAAGCTAAGAGGATAAGACTCCTCAACCAAAAAGATAAGGAAATCGAAGAGACCTTCTGACCCTTATGCTTCCCAGTATATGCCACAAACAAGGAAGACGTTTGTTTAAAATCCTTAGTAGCTTGAAGATAAAACTTCAAGGCACGAACCATGTCCAAATTATGAAGTAAACGTTCCTTCAAAGGAGGAGGATTAGGACACAAAGAAGGGACCACAATCTATTAATTGATGTTGCGGTCTGACACAACTTTAGGGAGAAACCCTAACTTAGTACGTAGGACAGCCTTATCCGAATGGAACACCAGATAAGGATGCTCACATTACAAGGCGGCAATCTCAGGTACTCTGCGCACCAGTAGAAAGATAACTTTCCAGGACAAAAACTTAATATCAATTTCATGCATAGGTTCAAACGGAGCCCGTTGCAAAACTTTAAGAATTAGATTCAGACTCCAAGGGGGAGCGGAAGATCTGAACACAGGTCTGATCTTAATCAGAGCCTTAACAAAAGACTGAACATCTGGAAGCTCAGAGAGCCTCTTGTGCAGTAAAACAGACAAGGCCAAAATCTGTCCCCTAAGGGAACTGGCTGAAAGACCTTTCTCTAGACCATCCTGGAGAAACAACGACTCCTGGCAACCTTAACCTTATGCCAAGGAAAACCACGCTCTTCACCCCAGAGCTTGGATGAGAGTATCAATAACTTTCTCAGAAAAACCTCTCTTGGCTAAGACTAAGCATTCAATCTCCACGCAGTCAGCCTCAGAGAATCTAGATTTTGATGAACAAAAAGGACCTTGTTCCAGCAGATCCCTGCGACAAGGTAACTTCCATGAAGGAGAATAGACATCCTCACTAGGTCTGCGAAACACGTCCTTTGCGGCCACAATGGAGCAATCAGTATTACAGACGCATGCTCCTGCTTGATGCGGGCTACTACCCGAGGAAGAAGTGGTAATGGCAGAAAAAGTTAAATTAGATTGAACCTCCAAGGCACCGCTAATGCATCTATTAGCTCCCCCTGAGGATCCCTGGACCTCGACCCATATCTGGGTAGTTTGGGATTAAGACGAGATGCCATGAGATCTATATTCGGCATCCCCCACCTGTAACATATCTTCGCAAACACTTTGGGATGGAGAGACCATTCCCCTGGATGAAAGGATTGTCTGCTGAGAAAATCTGCTTCCCAGTTGTCCACAGCCGGAATGTGGATCGCTGACAGCAAACAGCTGTGGGCCTCCGCCCACTACAGAATCCGAGATACTTCCCTCATTGCTAGGGAGCTTCTCATTCCCCCCTGATGGTTGATGTAAGCCACCGAGGTTATATTGTCTGATTGGAATTTGATAAACCGGGACGAACCCAGAAGAGGCCAAGCCTTCAGAGCACGGCTCGAAGTTCCAAAATGTTGATTGGGAGGGACCATTCTTCCTGAGACCACAGGCCCTGTGCCTTCCTGGCACCCCAAACAGCTCTCCATTCTGAGAGGCTCACCTCCGTAGTCACAATCTCCCTGGATGGTCTTAGAAAGGATGTCCCTCGGGACAGATGATCTGGACAGAGTCACCAAGAGAGCGATTCTCTCAACCGGTTGTCCAGGGAAATCTGTTGAGACGGATCAGAATGATTGCTGTTCCACTGGCTTAGCATGCACAGCTGTAGCGGTCTGAGACGGAACCTGGCAAAAGGAATTATGTCCATGCTGGACACCATGAGACCAATTACCTCCTTACACTGAGCCACAGATGGCCTTAAGGAGGTCCGGAGGGCAAGACATGCCGAAGTCTCTGGTCGGTTAGAAATATCCTCATGGATATTGAATGTATTATAGCACCCAGGAATTCTACCCTGGTGCTTGGAATGAGAGTACTCTTCTCTAAGTTTATCTTCCATCCATGTGATCGAAGAAGAGAGAGAATAGATACTGAATGGTCCTCTGCTAGTCGAAACAATGGTGCTTGAACCAGAATGTCGTCCAAGTAGGGAGCTACTGCTATACCTTGGGTTCTGGCGACGGCCAGGAGAGCTCCTAGAACCTTTGTAAAGATTCTTGGGGCCATAGCTAGACCAAACAGAAATGCAATGAACTGGAAGTGCTGATCCAGGAAGGCAAACCTTAGCAACTGGAAGTGGTCCCTGTGGATTGGAACGTGAAGGTAGGCATCCTTCAGATCTATAGTGGTCATGAACTCTCCTTCCAGAACTAGAGGAAGAATGGACCCTATCTTATCCATCTTGAACGAGGGGACATTTAGAAACTTGCTTAAGCACTTTAGGTCCAGAATTGGGTGGAAAGTTCCACAAACAGGTTTGAGTAGTATCCCAAACCTCTTTCTGCAATAGGAACCGGGACAATGACCCCTAAGGAGGACAGATCCTGCACGCGCCGCAGAAAGGCTTCCCTTTTTTCTGGTTTTAAAGACAGGCTTGAGAGGAGAAATCTGCCCTTGGGTGGATGAGATTTGAAACCTATCTTGAATCCCTGAGCTATGACCTCCAGCACCCACGGATCCTGCATGTCCCTGGACCAAGTATCAGGAAAACAGCGACAGTCTGCCCCGGAGACAATCATGCAGACTTGTTCTCGGCGGGCTTCTTGTTCTGCTTGGATTTATTCCACTATTGAGCCAGCTTCCAAAGTGCTCTTGGTTTGCTCAGGCTTAGAGGAGGACTGCTGACGTTTGGACATTTCAGAATGAAAGGAACGAAAATTAGATCCCTGTCCCTTAGATTTGTTCTTTTTATCCTGCGGTAGGAAGGTACCCTTGCCCCCTGTAACCATGGAGATAATGGAGTCCAGGCCTGGACCAAATAAAATGTTTCCCTTAAAGGGGAGGGAAAGTAGTCTAGACTTAGAACTCATGTCCGCAGACCAGGACTTCAGCCAGAGCGCCCAACGCGTCTGCAATGAGAAACCAGAGATTTTAGCATTCAGGCAAATAATCTGCATGTTTGCATCACAGATAAAAGAATTAAAAATTTGCAAAGCCTTAATTCTGTCTTAGATAACGTCGAGGGGACCCTCCACCTCCATAAATTCCGCTAAGGAGTCGCACCAGTAGGCCGCAGCTCCAGCAACCGAGGGAACAGCCGCTGCTGGTTGAAATAAATATCCCTTATGCTGAAACTTTTTCCTGAGAAAAGTTTCCATTTTCTTATCCATCGGCTTTCTGAAAGACGAGCTATCCTCAAGAGGGATAGTAGTACGCTTAGCTAACGTGGAGATGGCACCATCCACCTTAGGGACGGAACCCCACAACTCAAGCTGAGAGTTCGGGACCGGGAATAATTTTTTAAAAGCAGATGAAAGGTAAAAGGAAGATCCAATTCTATCCCATTAGTTTTTAATAATATTCGCCATTTTTACAAGTACAGGAAAAGTTAGCGGCACTACCATGTCCTCCTACACTCTGTCTAATTTAGGGATCAAAGGTTCATCAAGCAACTTGGCCTCTGGAACCTCTAATGTCGACAGAACCTCCATTAGAAGAAAACGTAGGTGTTCAATTTTAAATCTAGCAGACACCGATCCAGAAAGAAGACTCAGAGTGTGACCCATCCTGGGATACTTGAAAGGCAGACAGATCAAGTAAATCACTCAACATCCCCAGGACCGGAGAGCTATGTTTAACCTTTCGCTTGCGCTTAGCAGAGCGAGGTAGAGCACTAAGGGCCTCAGACACCGCCGTCTTTGACTGCGTGGTAAAGTCTTATGGTAAAAGGCTTCCTCCAGACGGAGGATCAGGCGTGCTATGGGAAGCTGCATGTGAAAATGGAGATGATTGATGGGTATGCACCTCAAGGGACAGCGAGTGGTGGACGGCTCAATCGTACAAAAGGGGTTAACCTTCTTAGATATAATAATCTTGTTGATGCATATGAAACATAGTTGAGAGGGCGGGCACACCAAGGCCTCCTCACAATATAGACAGGTATTACTATTAGGAATAGAGGGAGTACCCTCAAAAATATCAGGATCCTCCATAGCTTGCATTAACAAAAGTAGCATACAAATAAATTAACTTTTTATTTCTCACAAAAATGGCACCTATACAGGGAGTGCAGAATTATTAGGCAAGTTGTATTTTTGAGGATTAATTTTATTATTGAACAACAACCATGTTCTCAATGAACCCAAAAAACTCATTAATATCAAAGCTGAATAGTTTTGGAAGTAGATTTTAGTTTGTTTTTAGTTATAGCTATTTTAGGGGGATATCTGTGTGTGCAGGTGACTATTACTGTGCATAATTATTAGGCAACTTAACAAAAAACAAATATATACCCATTTCAATTATTTATTTTTACCAGTGAAACCAATATAACATCTCAACATTCACAAATATACATTTCTGACATTCAAAAACAAACCAAAAACAAATCAGTGACCAATATAGCCACCTTTCTTTGCAAGGACACTCAAAAGCCTGCCATCCATGGATTCTGTCAGTGTTTTGATCTGTTCACCATCAACATTGCGTGCAGCAGCAACCACAGCCTCCCAGACACTGTTCAGAGAGGTGTACTGTTTTCCCTCCTTGTAAATCTCACATTTGATGATGGACCACAGGTTCTCAATGGGGTTCAGATCAGGCGAACAAGGAGGCCATGTCATTAGATTTTCTTCTTTTATACCCTTTCTTGCCAGCCACGCTGTGGAGTACTTGGACGCGTGTGATGGAGCATTGTCCTGCATGAAAATCATGTTTTTCTTGAAGGATGCAGACTTCTTCCTGTACCACTGCTTGAAGAAGGTGTCTTCCAGGAACTGGCAGTAGGACTGGGAGTTGAGCTTGACTCCATCCTCAACCCGAAAAGGCCCCACAAGCTCATCTTTGATGATACCAGCCCAAACCAGTACTCCACTTCCACCTTGCTGGCGTCTGAGTCGGACTGGAGCTCTCTGCCCTTTACCAATCCAGCCACGGGCCCATCCATCTGGCCCATCAAGACTCACTCTCATTTCATCAGTCCATAAAACCTTAGAAAAATCAGTCTTGAGATATTTCTTGGCCCAGTCTTGACGTTTCAGCTTGTGTGTCTTGTTCAGTGGTGGTCGTCTTTCAGCCTTTCTTACCTTGGCCATGTCTCTGAGTATTGCACACCTTGTGCTTTTGGGCACTCCAGTGATGTTGCAGCTCTGAAATATGGCCAAACTGGTGGCAAGTGGCATCTTGGCAGCTGCACACTTGACTTTTCTCAGTTCATGGGCAGTTATTTTGCACCTTGGTTTTTCCACACGCTTCTTGCGACCCTGTTGACTATTTTGAATGAAACATTTGATTGTTCGATGATCACGCTTCAGAAGCTTTGCAATTTTAAGAGTGCTGCATCCCTCTGCAAGATATCTCACTATTTTTTACTTTTCTGAGCCTGTCAAGTCCTTCTTTTGACCCATTTTGCCAAAGGAAAGGAAGTTGCCTAATAATTATGCACACCTGATATAGGGTGTTGATGTCATTAGACCACACCCCTTCTCATAACAGAGATGCACATCACCTAATATGCTTAATTGGTAGTAGGCTTTCGAGCCTATACAGCTTGGAGTAAGACAACATGCATAAAGAGGATGATGTGGTCAAAATACTCACTTGCCTAATAATTCTGCACTCCCTGTATACCCCCAATGACTGATGCACTCATCACCTCCTAGACCCAGGCAATCAGAGAAGCAACCTCTCCGACAGCTAGCTCGGTCAGGAAAGAGAAAACAAAAGTATGACCACACCCGGTCACATGGTGTGCAAGACAGGACTGCCCCTGCTATGAGAAAAAGTGCGCAAAGCTACAAGCTGTGCAGCGTTCAAAGTGAAAGCAAAACACCTGTATGTTCCGTTACAGCATAACAGTAGTCTATGAGTCCAAAATAAATCTCACACATAAAGCAGCATAAATCAAAGAAACACATTAACATTAACCCATGATTATATAAAGATAAAAGGAGTCACACTGTGACCATGTCTTCAGCAATTTCAACATAAGTAAAAATTGAAACGATCTTACCAGAATCCGTGCTGTGGAACAGAAACACAGCCTCTCAAGTGTGACAGTCTTGTAGCATCGCTCCTGACATGGACTTGAGTGAAGAAAGCAAACAGTGAAACTCGTCAACACTGGTTGCTTAAGAAGTTGTTAGCAGGCAGTCTGGATGGGTTCGCAGAAAAACTCTCCCTGCATCTCCAGACTCTAACTTTCATCAATGCTCTCACTGAGAGGCTGACAAGACTACTTAAAACTCCAGTTCCATAAAGAAAGGCATATATCCCTCCTGATGAACAACTCCGAAATCTTCTGACACTTCTCTGCCATCCTAATGTGACTAAAGGCAAAGAATGACTGGGGGATAGGGGAAGTGGGAGAGGTATTTAAGCCTTTGGCTGGGGTGTCTTTGCCTCCTCTTAGTGGCCAGGTTCAGTATTTCCCAACAGTAAGGATCGAAGCCATGGACTCTCCATATATTAAGATGGAAACCTAAATTACACACCTTTTACAAATAGGGCTGAAAAAAGCATGTTTAGTAATAGGCAGACAATAGAAATCACCTCAACCACCCACCCTTCAGTCATGTTTAGACAGAATATGAGAATTGTTAACCCTAGAAGAGAATGTATGGTTGTTTTTTTCAAAAGAAATAGAATGAATCCCTTTTAATCCGTCAAGTTTTATTGGACCCAAGCTTTGCAGACCCATCAGCATTGATCCACTCCTGTCCAGAATCCCTAACATTCCCCATCTTCCAGACTGGCTGACTGAAAAAGGGGACCCTTAGCACACAAGTCACAGCACAACCTCCTCTTGGGCTGATCCCGTCATGATCCACTTCCTTCCCCTTTTTAACATCATGTCCCATCCACTCTTCGGTAAACTTACAGGTCCTGGCTTCTTTATTATCTTGTCTCCACTAACTGAACTTACTACTTTGTACTCCTTACTTAATATAAGGATCCTAACCTCTTATTTATTACCAGTTATGTTAATCTTTTGTGATAATTTTTTTAGTGTCTTTACCGCAGCAATTTAATGTGGACATTGACACTAAGTTTACAACCAATCTGCATTGTTTGATTTAGAAGAAGTAGCTTCTTATAGCTAACCCTGACTTTGGGTACAACCAGTCCTGGTATATTCCAAGAAATTAATTGCAAATATAATCCTCTGAAAAAGGAAAATTGTCATAGATAAGAGGATTAAGCACTATTTAGCACTACAGCATTTTGTATTGTTGTTGAATACTTTTCTGATTGATGCATAGCAAAGCATTTTATTTATACACTTGATGTGAAGTTTGTTAATAAAAAGGAGAGGAGACAAAATAATATATATTCTCATTTTCATAAAAGTAGGTACATTTATCCCTATCCAATGGGATAACATTAAAAGACAAAATTTGTTTCTGAAGTTCCTAGCTCAAATCTTTAATAAACCAATCTGATATTTAAGGAAATACCTTAATCCGCTTTATGTCTACCCCAGTATCATATTGTTCAATAATTAGTTAACTTAAAGTGATGGTAAATTCTAGCATTCCAAAAAACGCTAGGATTTACCATCACTAAAAATAAAGGTGACCTTCATTCATCAGTTTAAAAAAAAAAAAAAAGATAAATAGCTACCTTTATTTCGCTGCAGCTTTAGCGCTAACTTAATCGCCTCTGGCCGCCCACAGCGCAGCTATGTTTTTCAATAAGGTGACTTTTCCACCTCTTAGCTAATAGCCGTGCTTGCCCTTTGTCATTATGCCGTAGGCAAGCACGGCTATTGGCTAAGAGGTAGCAACGTCACCTCATTGCAAAACAGTGCTGTGGGTGGCCTGAGGCGCATAGGTTAACAACTGTAGAGATTTTGTTGTTACAAAAGGTTGATTTTCTTCCAGCAAGAATATCAAATTTTATATTGAATAAAAGTGAGGCATAGGCTTCTCCCAGTGTAAGAAAAAAAAAATCTGTAACTGCTCCAAAAATTGTACAGAGCTTCCTGACTACATTTCCCACATTTATTTCCCACCTCAAAACCCATTTAAAAAGGCATTTTGGGGTGATATAATGTCTGTGAAAGACTATTATTTAAACCTGAGGAGACAGCGACTTCAGAGCTATCCCAAACAACCGCTCAAAATCTATTAAAGGGACATGATACCCAAATGTTAAAACACTTGAAAGTGATGCAGCATAGATGTAAAAAGCGGACTAGAAAATATCACTTGAACATCTCAATGTAAAAAAGAAAGATATTTTACCTCAAAATGTCCTAAGTATTCACATCCCATTGTAAAGGACTTTAAGCAGCAAATCAGTATGTCTGTCCCGGGACAGGCAAGGGAGTGAGCTGCGTGCACACTCATGTTATTTCCCTATTCAGTTTAAGGAAGTTTACTATGAAATCTCATGAGAGTTAAGTTAAATCTCATGAGGCCACAGTAAAAGAGTTCATGACCTCAGCACTGTTGATGCTGATTGGCTGCTGTTCATTTCTTCAGTTTTTTTTTTTTTTTACCTGCAGCTGGACAGCAGCTGAGTATAACTTTTTACACATAACTTACTCTGCTGAGCTGAGGAAGTTGTGAGGTAAAATATCTTCCTTTTTTAAATAGAGATGCTCAGGTGATATTTTCCTGTCAGCTTTTTACAGTTATACCGCATTACTTTCAAGTGATTTAGCATATGATTATTATGTCCCTTTAACTCAAAGCATATTCCTGATTCCATTCCTCTAGCAGTTTAGTCTGAATGTAGATGTTCATGCCTACTTCAGTCCAAGTATTACCATAATTTTCTGAAGGTCAATCCACTTCTACAGAAATTCGTAAGATAAGGCAAAGTAACTTCCCATTTTACACAGCACTTTAAAAGTCTATAGAGTTTTTCATTGTTTGTTTTTCATTGTTTGGGTCATTTTAGAATTTTAAAAGAATGTGAAACCTGGATAGATCATTCACAGGTATTCAGATAAATTTAGAAATTCTTTACCTGAGGAATGTTTTAAGCTGGATGTTCTTTTTAGGGTTGGGGGACTTATTTCAACTACATTTTCTGCGCAGTCAGATTTTGATCTCCATACTGAAAGTTATAGAACAAAGAAACAGTTAACATGTGCATAAATAAAAATTCCCCACATAAACCAAACGAAAATAGGAGTTATGTATTAAATTGTGTTATGAACATGATGGACACTACACTATATAGTAGGAAAAAAGAATAAAAAATGGTTAATTTTAAGAAAACCCAGTGGGTACATTTGGGGACCTTGGTAACACAACAAAAACATGAAACCCAGAAAAGGTTTTCAGCCACAGGACATTGTAAATATTTTCTTATAAATGAAGCCAGCAACTTCAAAGGACATTAAAATAAAAATTAAAATGTTTACTTAAATATAGAAAAAAAAACGTGATTGATGTATCTTTTAGTATTTTGCTTGTTTTTCCTGTAATTTGACTATTACAAATTATGCTTTTCTTCAGTCACGAGCGGTTTAAGTACATACTGTGGATTTAAGAATGCTATAGTTTAGAATACACTGGAGTATTCTACACTGTGATTGTTTATATCAATACAGGATCCTATTCACATCCCTATTCTAGCTGGCCAAGGTAAAGGGTTAAGATTTTCAAGTGTCTTTTTATATGCTGTATAATGGTAAGTAAAACTATGCAAGATTTACTAAAGACGACACAGGTCTAAACGTTTATAAAACATTTATTTTTGTGAAGATATTTTGCTGTTTTTGTTTACGGATCTGTAATATGCATCTGTTAAAAATATGTTTAAATGTATCACCAGATGTTGGCTTATTCGTGCAAATCCAGATATCCCCAGTGACCTGTTGTGCAGAGAGCAAGCTAATAACTTCTCAATAATCCAGGCTGGAAAAAATATGCCACAGATATTTTGCAAATCATGGAAAAATCCCTTTACTCCATTTTTAAAAATGATTTAAGTGCCCAGTAATTAATAAAAAATATAATCATATTGTGTACCAGAGTGTAGGGAAAAGAAGAAAAAAAGGAACTAACTTTCTGTGATCACAGGACTAGGGTCAGTATGGTGGAGTTGTTCTTTTGCAACCAGGTCTTTCTTTTCAGAATCCTTGATTTCTACGATTTCCTTTATGCTACATTCTTTCTTCTGCCTCATCTTGTCTCTGGCTGATTTTGACATGGTGACTTTTGTCTGCAACCAAAGAATATAAAGGCCACTATAAATGTGCTGATTTCTGTTGCAAATAAATAGACTGAAATATGGAAAATTAATATAAAAAACATAATTTATGTAAGAACTTACCTGATAAATTCATTTCTTTCATATTAACAAGAGTCCATGAGCTAGTGACGTATGGGATATACATTCCTACCAGGAGGGGCAAAGTTTCCCAAACCTTAAAATGCCTATAAATACACCCCTCACCACACCCACAAATCAGTTTAACGAATAGCCAAGAAGTGGGGTGATAAGAAAAAAAGTGTGAAGCATATAAAATAAGGAATTGGAATAATTGTGCTTTATACAAAAAAATCATAACCACCACAAAAAAGGGTGGGCCTCATGGACTCTTGTTAATATGAAAGAAATGAATTTATCAGGTAAGTTCTTACATAAATTATGTTTTCTTTCATGTAATTAACAAGAGTCCATGAGCTAGTGACGTATGGGATAATGACTACCCAAGATGTGGATCTTTCCACACAAGAGTCACTAGAGAGGGAGGGATAAAATAAAGACAGCCAATTCCTGCTGAAAATAATCCACACCCAAAATAAAGTTTAACAAAAAACATAAGCAGAAGATTCAAACTGAAACCGCTGCCTGAAGAACTTTTCTACCAAAAACTGCTTCAGAAGAAGAAAATACATCAAAATGGTAGAATTTAGTAAAAGTATGCAAAGAGGACCAAGTTGCTGCTTTGCAGAACTGGTCAACCGAAGCTTCATTCCTAAACGCCCAGGAAGTAGAAACTGACCTAGTAGAATGAGCTGTAATTCTTTGAGGCGGAATTTTACCCGACTCAACATAGGCAAGATGAATTAAAGATTTCAACCAAGATGCCAAAGAAATGGCAGAAGCTTTCTGGCCTTTCCTAGAACCGGAAAAGATAACAAATAAACTAGAAGTCTTACGGAAAGATTTCGTAGCTTCAACATAATATTTCAAAGCTCTAACAACATCCAAAGAATGCAATGATTTCTCCTTAGAATTCTTAGGATTAGGACATAATGAAGGAACCACAATTTCTCTACTAATGTTGTTGGAATTCACAACTTTAGGTAAAAATTCAAAAGAAGTTCGCAACACCGCCTTATCCTGATGAAAAATCAGAAAAGGAGACTCACACGAAAGAGCAGATAATTCAGAAACTCTTCTAGCAGAAGAGATGGCCAAAAGGAACAAAACTTTCCAAGAAAGTAATTTAATGTCCAATGAATGCATAGGTTCAAACGGAGGAGCTTGAAGAGCTCCCAAAACCAAATTCAAACTCCATGGAGGAGAAATTGACTTAATAACAGGTTTTATACGAACCAAAGCTTGTACAAAACAATGAATATCAGGAAGAATAGCAATCTTTCTGTGAAAAAGAACAGAAAGAGCGGAGATTTGTCCTTTCAAAGAACTCGCGGACAAACCCTTATCTAAACCATCCTGAAGAAACTGTAAAATTCTCGGTATTCTAAAAGAATGCCAAAAAATGTTGAGAAAGACACCAAGAAATATAAGTCTTCCAGACTCTATAATATATCTCTCGAGATACAGATTTACGAGCCTGTAACATAGTATTAATCACGGAGTCAGAGAAACCTCTATGACCAAGAATCAAGCGTTCAATCTCCATACCTTTAAATTTAAGGATTTCAGATCCGGATGGAAAAAAGGACCTTGAGACAGAAGGTCTGGTCTTAACGGAAGAGTCCATGGTTGGCAAGATGCCATCCGGACAAGATCCGCATACCAAAACCTGTGAGGCCATGCCGGAGCTATTAGCAGAACAAACGAGCATTCCCTCAGAATCTTGGAGATTACTCTTGGAAGAAGAACTAGAGGCGGAAAGATATAGGCAGGATGATACTTCCAAGGAAGTGATAATGCATCCACTGCCTCCGCCTGAGGATCCCGGGATCTGGACAGATACCTGGGAAGTTTCTTGTTTAGATGAGAGGCCATCAGATCTATCTCTGGGAGCCCCCACATTTGAACAATCTGAAGAAATACCTCTGGGTGAAGAGACCATTCGCCCGGATGCAACGTTTGGCGACTGAGATAATCCGCTTCCCAATTGTCTACACCTGGGATATGAACCGCAGAGATTAGACAGGAGCTGGATTCCGCCCAAACCAAAATTCGAGATACTTCTTTCATAGCCAGAGGACTGTGAGTCCCTCCTTGATGATTGATGTATGCCACAGTTGTGACATTGTCTGTCTGAAAACAAATGAACGATTCTCTCTTCAGAAGAGGCCAAAACTGAAGAGCTCTGAAAACTGCACGGAGTTCCAAGATATTGATCGGTAATCTCACCTCCTGAGATTCCCAAACTCCTTGTGCCGTCAGAGATCCCCACACAGCTCCCCAACCTGTGAGACTTGCATCTGTTGAAATTACAGTCCAGGTCGGAAGAACAAAAGAAGCCCCCTGAATTAAACGATGGTGATCTGTCCACCACGTTAGAGAGTGCCGAACAATCGGTTTTAAAGATATTAATTGATATATCTTCGTGTAATCCCTGCACCATTGGTTCAGCATACAGAGCTGAAGAGGTCGCATGTGAAAACGAGCAAAGGGGATCGCGTCCGATGCAGCAGTCATAAGACCTAGAATTTCCATGCATAAGGCTACCGAAGGGAATGATTGAGACTGAAGGTTTCGACAGGCTGTAATCAATTTTAGACGTCTCTTGTCTGTTAAAGACAAAGTCATGGACACTGAATCTATCTGGAAACCCAGAAAGGTTACCCTTGTTTGAGGAATCAAAGAACTTTTTGGTAAATTGATCCTCCAACCATGATCTTGAAGAAACAACACAAGTCGATTCGTATGAGACTCTGCTAAATGTAAAGACGGAGCAAGTACCAAGATATCGTCCAAATAAGGAAATACCACAATACCCTGTTCTCTGATTACAGACAGAAGGGCACCGAGAATCTTTGTGAAAATTCTTGGAGCTGTAGCAAGGCCAAACGGTAGAGCCACAAATTGGTAATGCTTGTCTAGAAAAGAGAATCTCAGGAACTGATAATGATCTGTATGAATCGGAATATGCAGATATGCATCCTGTAAATCTATTGTGGACATATAATTCCCTTGCTGAACAAAAGGCAATATAGTCCTTACAGTTACCATCTTGAACGTTGGTATCCTTACATAACGATTCAATAATTTTAGATCCAGAACTGGTCTGAAGGAATTCTCCTTCTTTGGTACAATGAAGAGATTTGAATAAAACCCCATCCCCTGTTCCGGAACTGGAACTGGCATAATTACTCCAGCCAACTCTAGATCTGAAACACAATTCAGAAATGCTTGAGCTTTCACTGGATTTACTGGGACATGGGAAAGAAAAAATCTCTTTGCAGGAGGTCTCATCTTGAAACCAATTCTGTACCCTTCTGAAACAATGTTCTGAATCCAAAGATTGTGAACAGAACTGATCCAAATTTCTTTGAAAAAACGTAACCTGCCCCCTACCAGCTGAACTGGAATGAGGGCCGTACCTTCATGTGAACTTAGAAGCAGGCTTTGCCTTTCTAGCAGGCTTGGATTTATTCCAGACTGGAGATGGTTTCCAAACTGAAACTGCTCCTGAGGACGAAGGATCAGGCTTTTGTTCTTTGTTGAAACGAAAGGAACGAAAACGATTGTTAGCCCTGTTTTTACCTTTAGACCTTTTATCCTGTGGTAAAAAAGTTCCTTTCCCACCAGTAACAGTTGAAATAATAGAATCCAACTGAGAACCAAATAATTTATTTCCCTGGAAAGAAATGGAAAGTAGAGTTGATTTAGAAGCCATATCAGCATTCCAAGTCTTAAGCCATAAAGCTCTTCTGGCTAAGATAGCCAGAGACATAAATCTAACATCAACTCTAATAATATCAAAAATGGCATCACAGATGAAATTATTAGCATGCTGGAGAAGAATAATAATATCATGAGAATCACGATTTGTTACTTGTTGCGCTAGAGTTTCCAACCAAAAAGTTGAAGCTGCAGCAACATCAGCCAATGATATAGCAGGTCTAAGAAGATTACCTGAACATAGATAAGCTTTTCTTAGAAAAGATTCAATTTTTCTATCTAAAGGATCCTTAAACGAGGTACCATCTGATGTAGGAATGGTAGTACGTTTAGCAAGGGTAGAAATAGCCCCATCAACTTTAGGGATTTTGTCCCAAAATTCTAATCTGTCAGGCGGAACAGGATATAATTGCTTAAAACGTTTAGAAGGAGTAAATGAATTACCCAATCTATCCCATTCCTTAGCAATTACTGCAGAAATAGCATTAGGAACAGGAAAGACTTCTGGAATAACCGCAGGAGCTTTAAAAACCTTATCCAAACGTATAGAATTAGTATCAAGAGGACTAGAATCCTCTATTTCTAAAGCAATTAGTACTTCTTTAAGTAAGGAGCGAATAAATTCCATCTTAAATAAATATGAAGATTTATCAGCATCAATCTCTGACACAGAATCCTCTGAATCAGAAGAGTCCAAAGAATCAGAATGATGGTGTTCACTTAAAAATTCATCTGTAGAGAGAGAAGATTTAAAAGACTTTTTACGTTTACTAGAAGGAGAAATAACAGACAAAGCCTTCTTTATGGATTCAGAAACAAAATCTCTTATGTTATCAGGAACATTCTGCACCTTAGATGTTGAGGGAACTGCAACAGGCAATGGTACATCACTAAAGGAAATATTATCTGCATTAACAAGTTTGTCATGACATTTAATACAAACAACAGCTGGAGGAATAGCTACCAAAAGTTTACAGCAGATACACTTAGCTTTGGTAGATCCAGCAGGCAGAGGTTTTCCTGTAGTATCTTCTGGCTCAGATGCAACGTGAGACATCTTGCAATATGTAAGAGAAAAAACAACATATAAAGCAAAATAGATCAAATTCCTTATAAGACAGTTTCAGGAATGGGAAAAAAATGCCAAACATCAAGCTTCTAGCAACCAGAAGCAAATGAAAAATGAGACTGAAATAATGTGGAGACAAAAGCGACGCCCATATGTTTTGGCGCCAAATAAGACGCCCACATTATTTGGCGCCTAAATGCTTTTGGCGCCAAAAATGACGCCACATCCGGAACGCCGACATTTTTGGCGCAAAATAACGTCAAAAAATGACGCAACTTCCGGCGACACGTATGACGCCGGAAACGGAAATGAATTTTTGCGCCAAAAAAGTCCGCGCCAAGAATGACGCAATAAAATAAAGCATTTTCAGCCCCCGCGAGCCTAACAGCCCACAGGGAAAAAAGTCAAATTTTTGAGGTAAGAAAAATATGATAATTAAAGCATAATCCCAAATATGAAACTGACTGTCTGGAAATAAGGAAAGTTGAACATTCTGAGTCAAGGCAAATAAATGTTTGAATACATATATTTAGAACTTTATAAATAAAGTGCCCAACCATAGCTTAGAGTGTCACAGAAAATAAGACTTACTTACCCCAGGACACTCATCTACATGTTTGTAGAAAGCCAAACCAGTACTGAAACGAGAATCAGTAGAGGTAATGGTATATATAAGAGTATATCGTCGATCTGAAAAGGGAGGTAAGAGATGAATCTCTACGACCGATAACAGAGAACCTTATGAAATAGACCCCGTAGAAGGAGATCACTGCATTCAATAGGCAATACTCTCCTCACATCCCTCTGACATTCACTGCACGCTGAGAGGAAAACCGGGCTCCAACTTGCTGCGGAGCGCATATCAACGTAGAATCTAGCACAAACTTACTTCACCACCTCCCTTGGAGGCAAAGTTTGTAAAACTGATTTGTGGGTGTGGTGAGGGGTGTATTTATAGGCATTTTAAGGTTTGGGAAACTTTGCCCCTCCTGGTAGGAATGTATATCCCATACGTCACTAGCTCATGGACTCTTGTTAATTACATGAAAGAAATGTAGCTTTCTCATTCATCCCTTATTAGTCAACTGCAGAGTATAGAAAATGATGCCATGTGATAAACAGGAAAAATGAACAGGACATTTCACAGGCTATTTAAGAGTTAATATCACTATACAGCAACAAAACCCATTTTAGGCTACAATAGCCATAATTGTTTTGGGGGAAAAAAGGCAATGATGATCCAATAATTATTAAAGCTCCTAATACATTTCAAATAGGCACGTTTCCCAGGAACAATTCTGAACCAGTAATACAGGGCTGTATTTAGAGATGGTAAGTCTAATGCCTATACTGCTCTTGGTCATTTGTAAAAATAAACAGTTTGACATTTGACATTTTTTTACGCAGTAATTTTGATCATCCAATAGCTTAAAGGGACATTAATGCTATGAAAATGTAATATAAAATGTTATCTTTCATTTTTTAGGTTGTCGTCTTTTCATGTAATTTAAATTATGAAAGTTCATGATAAAGATGGGAGTGTACACTCCAGACCTAAAACTGTTACATCCCTTCCAAATGCCTAACGGCAAAATCAAGATTTGGACTCCAATACAGATGAAGTGGGCTGAAGTCAACCTATCCACCTTGGGACTGCAAACCATATCTGCCAGGGAGTCTTATGTCATCTACTAGTAATGCAGGTGGCCCTTGGTTTACGCCGGTTCAATTTGCGCCGTTTCAGAATAACAACCTTTAATGCATTAAAAATCAGTGCACTAATTAAAATAGCCAGTAGGTGAAGCTGTCCGCTTGTGTTTCAGCAAAGTTAAGCTAGTTTAACAGCCTGAAATTGATCTGTGTACACAGATCAGACAAGATTTAGCAGCCACTTCCCTATTATCTTCCTGTCCAGCTGCTTGAGATGAGGGTGACTAACTGCCTATTAATCACTGCAGATTGAAATGCATAGAATAGGTGCAGAACCAATATTATCTAACATGCTAACAATGCAGAGAACTGTTTGCAGAAAAATCCAAGTAAAAAAACGTTTTTGTTCATTAAACTTAGTTTGATGATGATGCAATCTGTTGTGTAATTATTTTATTAGGTGATGTTTAGCAAATGTTTTTGTTCATTAAACTTAGTTTGATGATGATACAATCTATATTTTTAGGTTTATAATGCTGTTTAGCATTTAAAGTCTTCATTTCAAACCTTTAAAAATAATGTATTAGGTGTTGCTTATGACAATTTTGAGAGGGGCCTGGAACCCAACTCCCTCACTTCCCAATGACTTACATTATAAACTGGGTTTCAATTTACAACGGTTTCGATTTACAACCATTCCTCCTGGAACCTAACCCCGGCGTAAACTGAGGGCTACCTGTAATTGTTTTCTTTTTGTTCAGCTTATAGGTTTGTTATGTTACAATGTTGAATAGCCTATGCGTATTGGGAATGATCACTGCCTAATGGGGCTACTTCACTCCAACAAGCTTTCTCAAAAAGAAATATGACTAGATAGAGGGAAGGAACTAATGTAGAAGGATACCTCTTCTATGTTATTACAATTAGGGCTACTTGAGAATGTAAGTAAGATAGAATGATCAAATAGTAAATATTTTTCCCCAGAATGGCAGACTGTATTTACCAAAAGGGATAGTTCATGTTTTACAGCAGGGTACACCTCATACTGCTCATTTATACTCTTAATGGGCTTTATGCTTATGGGCTTATCCCACCAAACTGTTAGTCCGCTTACATACAATTAGTGGGAGGGGAAAATAAGTCAATCTAACCCATATGTCCAAATAACTTTGTTTATATTGACCTGAAGTCTATTGATAAGACGTTATATTACTACTTGTATAACTGCCCATAGACAATCATGTCCCTGCCCTGGAGTATGGAGCAACCAAACTGCTATTCATTATGTTATAGGTCTACTGTTTGACGTGAGTCTTGCTACGTTCAGCTTTCCTAGGTTAAGTTACCAATATTGTTCATTGTTTATATTTTCTTGCATTACGTATAATAATGTTAGCCTACCCAAGTAAAGGGAAATGAGAAGCATTTTTAACCTTTAACCTCGAATACAATAGATAAATCGAGAATCACATATTATACTTCATCCAGAACCAACTAATATCTTAGTGCTGTGGGGACTCCATACTGTTCTATACACTCTTTGTGTACTATAAACAACTGTCCACAGACAGCCACCCTGTTGCCCTGGGATACTGAGTAACTAAACTATTATTCATTAAGCTGTAGGTTAATTGTTTGCTGTAAGCCACGTTATGTTGGGATTGGATGGGCCATGCATTCGTATTGTATATTGCTTATATTTTTTGTATATCCATACACAATGCTGTTGACTTAAGTGAATGCCAAAGTAAAGTGAAATGAGAGACATCATTAACCTTTAACTTATAATACGACAAATAGACAAAAAGATTCCTAACCAATCAGTCCAATGTATATGTCCTATGGTTAATCCTAATGTTACCCCTATTTATAGAGGGGGGAGAGTAGATTTTAGTACCTCAACCCCTACCAGATAAACTTCCAATTATTCTGATAAAGAAACCCCTTACAGGACGCTGGGCGTTATAGGGAACACATTGGCAAAGAGAAGAGGTCCTTCTAGAACTCTTTATGAGCAAATCTAGGATATCTCCCCTACAATATAATATATCCACTATCATTCCCTATATTTACATTTTTTGTTGCTCCCCTGAGACGCTGAACATTTACTCAAGTTTATATATATATATATATATATATATATTCGGTTCCATTATTAGTCCCCTGGGGAATTAACCCCCTGCATTTTATTCTATTTTATTTAATATAATCACATCCTCTTGATATCAATCCCCAACCAAACCCTCCTACATCTGTGCTAGCTCAGCCCTTCCTCCCTCCTTCTCTTCTCCCCATTCCTATACATCAGAGTTTGCCTTGTAAGCTAAAGAAAAACAGAATTTATGCTTACCTGATAAATTACTTTCTCCAACGGTGTGTCCGGTCCACGGCGTCATCCTTACTTGTGGGATATTCTCTTCCCCAACAGGAAATGGCAAAGAGTCCCAGCAAAGCTGGCCATATAGTCCCTCCTAGGCTCCGCCCACCCCAGTCATTCGACCGACGGACAGGAGGAAATATATATAGGAGAAACCATATGGTACCGTGGTGACTGTAGTTAGAGAAAATAATTCATCAGACCTGATTAAAAAACCAGGGCGGGCCGTGGACCGGACACACCGTTGGAGAAAGTAATTTATCAGGTAAGCATAAATTCTGTTTTCTCCAACATTGGTGTGTCCGGTCCACGGCGTCATCCTTACTTGTGGGAACCAATACCAAAGCTTTAGGACACGGATGAAGGTAGGGAGCAAATCAGGTTACCTAAACGGAAGGCACCACAGCTTGCAAAACCTTTCTCCCAAAAATAGCCTCCGAAGAAGCAAAAGTATCAAATTTGTAAAATTTGGCAAAAGTGTGCAGTGAAGACCAAGTCGCTGCCTTACATATCTGGTCAACAGAAGCCTCGTTCTTGAAGGCCCATGTGGAAGCCACAGCCCTAGTGGAGTGAGCTGTGATTCTTTCAGGAGGCTGCCGTCCAGCAGTCTCATAAGCCAATCGGATGATGCTTTTAAGCCAAAAGGAAAGAGAGGCAGAAGTCGCTTTTTGACCTCTCCTTTTACCAGAATAAACAACAAACAAGGAAGATGTTTGTCTGAAATCTTTTGTAGCCTCTAAATAGAATTTTAGAGCACGGACTACGTCCAAATTGTGTAACAAACGTTCCTTCTTTGAAACTGGATTCGGACACAAAGAAGGTACAACTATCTCCTGGTTAATATTTTTGTTAGAAACAACCTTAGGAAGAAAACCAGGCTTAGTACGCAAAACCACCTTATCTGCATGGAACACCAGATAGGGCGGAGAACACTGCAGAGCAGATAACTCTGAAACTCTTCTAGCAGAAGAAATTGCAACCAAAAACAAAACTTTCCAAGATAGTAACTTAATATCTATGGAATGTAAAGGTTCAAACGGAACCCCTTGAAGAACTGAAAGAACTAGATTTAGACTCCAGGGAGGAGTCAAAGGTCTGTAAACAGGCTTGATCCTAACCAGAGCCTGAACAAATGCTTGAACATCTGGCACAGCTGCCAGTCTTTTGTGTAGTAAGACAGATAAAGCAGAGATCTGTCCCTTTAGAGAACTTGCAGATAATCCTTTCTCCAAACCTTCTTGTAGAAAGGATAGAATCTTAGGAATTTTTATCTTATTCCATGGGAATCCTTTGGATTCACACCAACAGATATATTTTTTCCATATTTTATGGTAAATTTTTCTAGTTACCGGTTTTCTGGCCTGAACCAGAGTATCTATCACAGAATCTGAAAACCCACTCTTCGATTGAATCAAGAGTTCAATCTCCAAGCCGTCAGCTGGAGGGAGACCAGATTTGGATGTTCGAATGGACCCTGAACAAGAAGGTCCTGTCTCAAAGGTAGCTTCCATGGTGGAGCCGATGACATATTCACCAGGTCTGCATACCAAGTCCTGGGTGGCCACGCAGGAGCTATCAAGATCACCGAGGCCCTCTCCTGATTGATCCTGGCTACCAGCCTGGGAATGAGAGGAAACGGTGGAAATACATAAGCTAGGTTGAAGGTCCAAGGTGCTACTAGTGCATCTACTAGAGTCGCCTTGGGATCCCTGGATCTGGACCCGTAGCAAGGAACCTTGAAGTTCTGACGAGACGCCATCAGATCCATGTCTGGAATGCCCCATAATTGAATTATTTGGGCAAAGATCTCCGGATGGAGTTCCCACTCCCCCGGATGGAATGTCTGACGACTCAGAAAATCCGCCTCCCAGTTTTCCACTCCTGGGATGTGGATCGCAGACAGGTGGCAGGAGTGATCCTCCGCCCATTTAATTATTTTGGTCACTTCTTTCATCGCCAGGGAACTCCTTGTTCCCCCCTGATGATTGATATATGCAACGGTCCTCATGTTGTCTGATTGGAACCTTATGAATCTGGCCTTTGCTAGTTGAGGCCAAGCTCTGAGAGCATTGAATATCGCTCTCAGTTCCAGAATGTTTATCGGGAGAAGAGACTCTTCCCGAGACCATAGACCCTGAGCTTTCAGGGATTCCCAGACCGCGCCCCAGCCCACTAGACTGGCGTCGGTCGTGACAATGACCCACTCTGGTCTGCGGAAGCTCGTTCCCTGGGACAGATGGTCCAGGGTCAGCCACCAACGGAGTGAATCTCTGGTCTTTTGATCTACTTGAATCATTGGAGACAAGTCTGTATAATCCCCATTCCACTGTTTGAGCATGCACAGTTGTAATGGTCTTAGATGAATTCGTGCAAAAGGAACTATGTCCATTGTTGCAACCATCAACCCTACTACTTCCATGCACTGCGCTATGGAAGGACGAGGAACAGAATGAAGCACTTGACAAGAGCTTAGAAGTTTTGATTTTCTGACCTCTGTCAGAAAAATCCTCATTTCTAAGGAATCTATTATTGTTCCCAAGAAGGGAACTCTTGTCGACGGAGACAGAGAACTTTTTTCTATGTTCACCTTCCATCCGTGTGATCTGAGAAAGGCTAGAACGATGTCCGTATGAGCCTTTGCTTTTGACAGGGACGACGCTTGTATTAGAATGTCGTCCAAGTAACGTACTACTGCAATGCCCCTCGGTCTTAGAACCGCTAGAAGGGACCCGAGCACCTTTGTGAAAATCCTTGGAGCAGTGGCTAACCCTAATGGGAGGGCCACAAACTGGTAATGCTTGTCCAGAAAAGCAAACCTTAGGAACTGATGATGTTCTTTGTGGATAGGAATATGTAGGTACGCATCCTTTAGATCCACGGTAGTCATAAATTGACTTTCCTGGATAGTGGGTAGAATCGTTCGAATGGTTTCCATCTTGAACGATGGTACCCTGAGAAATTTGTTTAGGATCTTCAAATCCAAAATTGGTCTGAAAGTTCCCTCTTTTTTGGGAACTACGAACAGATTGGAATAAAATCCCATTCCTTGTTCCTTTATTGGAACTGGGTGTATCACTCCCATCTTTAACAGGTCTTCTACACAATGTAAGAATGCCTGTCTCTTTATTTGGTTTGAGGATAAGTGAGACATGTGGAACCTTCCCCTTGGGGGTAGTTCCTTGAATTCCAGGAGATAACCTTGAGAAACTATTTCTAGTGCCCAGGGATCCTGAACATCTCTTGCCAAAGCCTGAGCAAAGAGAGAGAGTCTGCCCCCCACTAGATCCGGTCCCGGATCGGGGGCTACTCCTTCATGCTGTTTTGTTAGCAGTGGCAGGCTTCTTGGCCTGCTTACCCTTGTTCCAGCCTTGCATCGGTTTCCAGGCTGGTTTGGGTTGTGAGGCATTACCCTCTTGCTTAGAGGATGCAGAATTAGAGGCCGGTCCGTTCCTGAAATTGCGAAAAGGACGAAAATTAGACTTATTTTTAGCCTTAAAAGACCTATCTTGTGGAAGGGCCTGGCCCTTTCCCCCAGTGATGTCTGAAATAATCTCTTTCAATTCTGGTCCAAATAGAGTTTTACCTTTGAAAGGGATGTTAAGCAATTTTGTCTTGGATGACACATCCGCTGACCAAGACTTTAGCCAAAGCGCTCTGCGCGCCACGATAGCAAACCCTGAATTTTTCGCCGCTAATCTAGCTAATTGCAAAGCGGCATCTAAAATAAAAGAGTTAGCCAATTTAAGTGCGTGAACTCTGTCCATAACCTCCTCATATGGAGTCTCTCTACTGAGCGACTTTTCTAGTTCCTCGAACCAGAACCACGCTGCTGTAGTGACAGGAACAATGCACGAAATTGGTTGTAGAAGGTAACCTTGCTGTACAAAAATCTTTTTAAGCAAACCTTCCAATTTTTTATCCATAGGATCTTTGAAAGCACAACTATCTTCGATAGGAATAGTAGTGCGTTTGTTTAGAGTAGAAACTGCCCCCTCGACCTTAGGGACTGTCTGCCATAAGTCCTTTCTGGGGTCGACCATAGGAAATAATTTCTTAAATATAGGGGGGGGGGACAAAAGGTATGCCGGGCTTTTCCCACTCCTTATTTACTATGTCCGCCACCCGCTTGGGTATAGGAAAAGCGTCGGGGTGCACCGGAACCTCTAGGAACTTGTCCATCTTGCATAATTTCTCTGGAATGACCAAGTTGTCACAATCATCCAGCGTAGATAACACCTCCTTAAGCAGTGCGCGGAGATGTTCTAATTTAAATTTAAATGTCACAACATCAGGTTCAGCTTGATGAGAAATTTTTCCTGAATCTGAGATTTCTCCATCAGACAAAACCTCCCTCATGGCCCCTTCAGATTGGTGTGAGGGTATGACAGAACAATAATCATCAGCGCCCTCTTGCTCTTCAGTGTTTAAAACAGAGCAATCGCGCTTTCTCTGATAAGTAGGCATTTTGGATAAAATATTTGCTATGGAGTTATCCATTACAGCCGTTAATTGTTGCATGGTAATAAGCATTGGCGCACTAGATGTACTAGGCAATTTCATTATCTGTGGCAGTACTGTCCTTACTTTGTTTGGACGCTATGGCACAATTATCACATAAATTTAAATGGGGAGACACATTGGCTTTCATACATATAGAACATAGCTTATCTGAAGGTACAGACATGTTAAACAGGCTTAAACTTGTCAACAAAGCACAAAAAACGTTTTAAAACAAAACCGTTACTGTCTCTTTAAATTTCAAACAGAAAACACTTTATTACTGAATATGTGAAAAAGTATGAAGGAATCGATCAAATTTCACCACAGTGTCTTAAAGCATTAAAAGTATTGCACACCAAATTTCAGAGCTTTAACCCTTAAAATAACGGAACCGGAGCCGTTTTTAAATTTAACCCCTATACAGTCCCAACTATAGTCTTTGCTGAGACCCAACCAAGCCCAGAGGGGAATACGATACCAAATGACGCCTTCTAGAAGCTTTTTCAGTGATTTTTAGATCCTCACACATGCATCTGCATGCCCTGCTCTCAAAAAACAACTGCGCAGTAATGGCGCGAAAATGAGGCTCAGTCTATAACTAGAAAGGCCCCCTGACTGAAAAAGGTGTCTAACACAGTGCCTGCCGTTTTATAAACGTTCCCCAAGATTATAAATGCCAATTGTTAGCCTAAATCTGAATAATATGCCCAAATAAAGCAATCGATTTAGCCCATAAAAATGTCTACCAGTTTTTTAGCCCATATAAAGCCTTTTATTCTGTTTGTTTGACTAAGAAAATGGCTTACCGGTCCCCATGAGGGGAAATGACAGCCTTCCAGCATTACACAGTCTTGTTAGAAATATGGCTAGTCATACCTTAAGCAGAAAAGTCTGCTAACTGTTTCCCCCAACTGAAGTTACTTCATCTCAACAGTCCTATGTGGAAACAGCAATCGATTTTAGTTACTGTCTGCTAAAATCATCTTCCTCTTACAAACAGAAATCTTCATCCTTTTCTGTTTCAGAGTAAATAGTACATACCAGCACTATTTTAAAATAACAAACACTTGATAGAAGAATAAAACTACATTTAAACACCAAAAAACTCTTAACCATCTCCGTGGAGATGTTGCCTGTGCAACGGCAAAGAGAATGACTGGGGTGGGCGGAGCCTAGGAGGGACTATATGGCCAGCTTTGCTGGGACTCTTTGCCATTTCCTGTTGGGGAAGAGAATATCCCACAAGTAAGGATGACGCCGTGGACCGGACACACCAATGTTGGAGAAATACACCTTATTGTAATATATCTCCTTATACCATTGAGCTTACTCTGTAAGAAAAGGAATATATAACCTCCATTTTGTTTTTATAAATCTCAATAGCTTAATCCACTCATCAACTATATTTATCTTTTGGTGATTGCAGCAAGTTCTCTCCTATAAACTGATTTTGACAGCATCGATAGTAACAGTAAAGTGACATAGCTTCTATACTCCAGCCCGGTCTGAACTACAGTCTTCCCTCCATTTTGGGGGACGACAACATTTTAATTTAATATGGGATCCAGATCTTGACAAGAGATTCTATGAACCAGGTACTACCTATGCATTTGTCAATTCATCTGCCCTCAAATTCCGAGACCTTGTTTATCAATACCAGCTCTTTGACGTCTGGAGATCCTTACACCCAACAGATAGGGACTATTCATACCTGTCCCCAACACATAAATCGTACTCACGATTAGATTATTTTTTTTACTGATTCTTGTACTCTAAATGGAGTTCAAGGTGCAAAAATGTCCTCGTGCTCATGGTCAGACCTTGATGCGGTCTCTATCACTTTACCTGGGAATATGACTCTCTCATCTAGACAAATGTGGAAGTTTCCTCAGACTCTCTGGTCCGAACCACTCTTTTTAGGTTCACTGCAAGAAACAACTATGTGCTTTCTCTTCAATAATTCAGAAGGGGAGACCTCACATCAAATTAAATGGGCAGCTTTTAAGTCATACATTCGGGGATTCTGCATCAGTAAAATGGCAAAGATTAGGAAGGAAAGGGGGGCTCCCATAGGTAAACTGGGGTGCAATCTTAGGCAATTGCACAGACTGAATAAAACCAATCCCACACCAACCTTATCATACAAAATATTGCACATTAAAGAACTTATTAAAGATAGAGAGACTCAGAGAGTTCAAAAGGCCGCTACGAGATTTAAACAGTTAATGTATTCTAAGAGCAATAAGGCAGACACACTCCTAGCCAGTGGTAGCGGGAATCCCATATATTACACATAATGGTCAGACTGCGTACACCCCGGCAGATATAGTTACACTTTTCGCAGAATATTATGCTAAGTTTTATGATATTGAGGGACATGAAGACCCTAGAGCAGCATCTCCACAAGAGATCTCCAATTTTCTTTTAGAATTTAATTTACCTACATTATCAGAGAAAGATGGAGCTGCTTTAACGCAGCCCTTTTCTTTAGACGAGGTTGGAGAAGTCTTAAAACAGATGCAAAACAACAAGGCCCCAGGGCCTGACGGTTTTACAGGCACGTTCTATAAGAAACTGAGGCAGCTAATTACCACAGTGTTAAGAAACTTCAACGAGATCATGACAACAGGGAAAGTCCTTAGGGAATTCCTAGAGGCCTCTATTATTCCAATACCAAAGCCAGGGAAAAGTCAGACAGAATGCAGTAACTACCGACCCATATCTCTTATAAATTTGGACATTAAAATTTACTCAAAGCTTATAGCAAATAGGATAGTTCACCTTTTACCCGCAATAATCCACTATGATCAAGATGGCCCAGACAACACAAGAAGGCTGTTTTCAGTCTTCACAGAGGCCCAACGGATAGGAATTCCAATGCTGGCTCTGTCATTGGACGTTGAGAAGGCCTTTGCCAGAGTCAAATGGGAGTATGTGTGGGAGGTCCTTCGTTCTTTTGGGATACCTGAGCCCTTTATATTAGCAATTAGAGCCCTATACTGTGCTCCATATGCAAGCGTGAGAGGATTGGGATTTTGTTCTCCAGAATTTCCAATCCATAAAAGGACAAGGCAGGGGTGTCCACTCACACCACTTATTTTTGTATTAGTAATGGAACTGCTTGCCCAAGCAATCAGACAATCCAATTCAATCAAAGGTGTTCCCCTTATAACGCCCAATGAGAATATAGTTTTGTTTGCGGACAACATTACCCTTCTGTTAACTGATCCGGTTTTTAATTTGATAGACTATATTGCCAGGGTAAGCTACTATAAAATTAAATACAAAAAGACTGAGGCATACCCCATCCATATAGAACAAACTACCTTAATAAAGCTACAGTCCCTTTATCTGTTTACTTGGACATTACACCATCTTAAACATCTGGGCAGAAACTAACCATAACTCTACGCAGTAACTATGACACTTTGATTGCAGATTTTAAACTCATATTGGAGAAATGGGATTTTAAAGAACTTTCCTGGCTTGGTAGAGTGGCTTCAATTAAAATGTTATTGCTACCGAAAGCATTATTTCTTTCATGTAATTAGCAAGAGTCCATGAGCTAGTGACGTATGGGATATACATTCCTATCAGGAGGGGCAAAGTTTCCCAAACCTTAAAATGCCTATAAATACACCCCTCACCACACCCACAATTCAGTTTTACAAACTTTGCCTCCTATGGAGGTGGTGAAGTAAGTTTGTGCTAGATTCTACGTTGATATGCGCTCCGCAGCAAGTTGGGGCCCGGTTTTCCTCTCAGCGTGCAGTGAATGTCAGAGGGATGTGAGCAGAGTATTGCCTATTTGAATTCAATGATCTCCTTCTACGGGGTCTATTTCATAGGTTCTCTGTTATCGGTCGTGGAGATTCATCTCTTACCTCCCTTTTCAGATCAACGATATACTCTTATATATATACCATTACCTCTGCTGATTTTCGTTTCAGTACTGGTTTGGCTTTCTACAAACATGTAGATGAGTGTCCTGGGGTAAGTAAGTCTTATTTTCTGTGACACTCTAAGCTATGGTTGGGCACTTTTTTATAAAGTTCTAAATATATGTATTCAAACATTTATTTGCCTTGACTCAGGATGTTCAACATTCCTTTTTTTCAGACAGTCAGTTTCATATTTGGGATAATGCATTTGAACCAATCTTTTTTTTCCCATTCCTGAAACTGTCATTTAAGGAATTTGATTAATTTTGCTTTATATGTTGTTTTTTCTTTTACATATTGCAAGATGTTCCACGTTGCAACTGAGTCAGAAGATACTTCAGGAAAATTACTGCCCGGTGCTGGAGCTACCAAGCTAAGTGTATCTGCTATAAATTTTTGGTATCTGTTTCTCCAGCTGTTGTTTGTATTGCATGTCATGACAAACTTATTAATGCAGATAAAATTTCCTTTAGTACCGCTACATTACCTGTTGCTGTTCCGTCAACATCTAATTTTCAGAGTGTTCCTGATAACATAAGAGATTTTATTTTTTAAATCCATTAAGAAGGCTATGTCTGTTATTTCTCCTTCTAGTTTACATAAAAGTCTTTTAAAACTTCTCTTTTTTCAGATGAATTTTTAAATGAACATCATCATTCTGATACTGATAATGGTTCTTCTGGTTCAGAGGTTTCTGTCTCAGAGGTTGATGCTGATAAATCTTTGTATTTGTTCAAGATGGAATTTATTCGTTCTTTATTTTAAGAAGTATTAATTGCATTAGAAATAGAGGATTCTGGTCCTCTTGATACTAAATCTAAACGTTTAAATAAGGTTTTTAAATCTCCTGTAGTTATTCCAGAAGTGTTTAATCTCCCTGATGCTATTTCTGAAGTAATTTCCAGGGAATGGAATAATTTGGGTAATTCTTTTACTCCTTCTAAACGTTTAAGCAATTATATCCTGTGCCATCTGACAGATTAGAGTTTTTTGGGAAAAAATCCCTAAGGTTATGGGGTTGTCTCTACTCCTGCTAAATGTACTACTATTCCTACGGCAGATAGTACTTCATTTAAGGATCCTTTAGATAGGAAAATTGAATCCTTTCTAAGAAAAGCTTACTTATGTTCAGGTAATCTTCTTAGACCTGCTATATTTTTAGTGGATGTTGCTGCAGCTTCAACTTTTTGGTTAAGAAGCTTTAGCGCAACAAGTCACAGATCATAATTTTATAGCATTATTATTATTCTATAACATGCTAATAATTTTATTGGTGATACCATCTTTTGATGTCATTAGAGTTGATGTCAGGTATATGTCTCTAGCTATTTTAGCTAGAAAAGCTTTATGGATTAAACTTGGAATGCTGATATGTCTTCTAAGTCAACTTTGCTTTCCCTTTCTTTCCAGGGTAATAAATTATTATCTCAACTGTTAGGAGCGGTATCAGTTTGGAAACTATTTCCAGTTTGGAATATATTCAAGCCTTATAGAAACCTATAGCCAGCTCCTAAGTACCCATGTAGGTGAGGCCCTTATTCCAGCTCAGCTGGTATGGGGCAGATTACGTTTTCTTCAAAGAAATTTGGATCAATTCCGTTCTCAATCTCTGGTTTCAGAACATTGTTTCAGAAAGATACAGAATTGGCTTCAAGTTAAGGCCTCCTGCTAAGAGATTTTTTTCTTTCCCGTGTCCCAGTTAACACAGCAAAGGCTCAGCATTTCTGAAATGTGTTTCAGATCTAGAGTTGGCTGGAGTAATTATGCCAGTTCCAGTTCTGGAACAGGGGCTGGGGTTTTATTTTATCTCTTCATTGTACCAAAGAAGGTCAATTCCTTCAGACCAGTTCCGGATCTATCAATATTGAATCGTTATGTAAGGATACCAACATTCAAGATGGTTACTGTAGGACTATCCTGCCTTTTGTTTAGCAAGGGCATTATATGTCTACAATAGATTTACAGGATGTGTATCTGCATATTCCGATTCATCCAGATCACTTTTAGTGTCTGAGATTCTCTTTTTAGACAAGCATTACCAGTTTTGTGGCTCTACCGTTTGGCCTAGCCTCAGTTCCAAGAATTTTTTTCAAAGGTTCTCGGTGCCCTTCTTTCTGTAATCAGAGAACAGGGTTTTGGTATTTCCTTATTTGGACGATATCATGGTACTTGCTCAGTCTTCTCATTTTCGAAGAATCTCATACGAATCGACTTGTGTTGTTTCTTCAAGTTCATGGTTGGAGGATCAATTTACCAATCAGTTCATTGATTCCTCAGACAAGGGTAACCTTTTTAGGTTTCTAGATAGATTCAGTGTCTATGACTCTGTCCTTGTCAGACAAGAGAAGTTTAACATTGATATCAGCTTGTCAAAACCTTCAGTCACAATCATTCCCTTTGGTAGCCTTATGCATGGAAATTTTAGGTCTTAGGACTGCCGCTTCAGATGCGATCTCCTTTGCTCGTTTTCACATGCGACCTCTTCAGCTCTGTATGCTGAACCAATGGTGCAGGGATTACTCAAAGATATCTCAATTAATATCTTTAAACCGATTATACGACACTCTCTGACATGGTGGACAGATCACCATTGTTTAGTTCAGGGGGCTTCTTTGTTCTTCCGACCTGGACTATGATCTCAACAGATGCAAGTCTTACAGGTTGGGGAGCTGTGTGGGGGTATCTGACAGCACAAGGGGTTTGGGAATCTCAGGAGGTGAGATTTCCGATCAATATTTTGGAACTCCGTGCAATTTTCAGAGCTCTTCAGTCTTGGTCTCTTCTGAAGAGAGAGTTGTTCATTTGTTTTCAGATAGACAATGTCACAACTGTGGCATACATCAATCATCAAGGAGGGACTCACAGTCCTCTGGCTATGAAAGAAGTATCTCGAATTTTGGTTTGGGCGGAATCCAGCTCCTGTCTAATCTCTGCGGTTCATTTCCCAGGTATGGACAATTGGAAAGCGGATTATCTCAGTCGCCAAACGTTGCACCTGGGCGAATGGTCTCTTCACCCAGAGGTATTTCCTCAGATTGTTCAAAAGTGGAAATTCCCAGAAATAGATCTGATGGCTTCTCATCTAAACAAGAATCTTCCCTGGTATCTGTCCGGATCCCGGGATCCTCGGGCGGAGGCAGTGGATGCATTATCTCTTCCTTACAAGTGTCATCCTGCCTATATCTTTCCGCCTCTAGTTCTTCTTTCAAGGGTATTTTCCAATATTCTAAAGGAATGCTCGTTTGTCCTGCTGGTAGCTCCAGCATGGTCTCACAGGTTTTGGTATGCGGATCTTGTCCGGATGGCCTCTTGCCAGCTGTGGACTCTTCCGTTAAGACCAGTCTTTCTGTCTCAAGGTTCTTTTTTCCATCAGGATCTCATTACCTTAATTTTAAGGTATGGAGTTTGAACGCTTGATTCTTGGTCAAAGAGGTTTCTCTGACTCTGTGATTGATACTATGTGACAGGCTCGTAAATCTGTATCTAGAGAGATATATTATAGAGTCTGGAAGACTTATATTTCTTAGTGTCTTTCTCATCTTTTTTCTTGGCATTCTTTTTGAATACCGAGAATTTTACAGTTTCTTCAGGATGGTTTAGATAAAGGTTTGTCCGCAAGTTCCTTGAAAGACAAATCTCTGCTCTTTCTGTTCTTTTTCACAAAAGGATTGCTAATCTTCCTGATATTCATTGTTTTGTACAACCTTTGGTTCGTATAAAACCTGTCATTAAGTCAATTTCTCCTCCTTGGAGTTTGAATTTGGTTCTGGGGGCTCTTCAAGCTCCTCCTTTTGAACCCATGCATTCTTTGGTCGTTATATTACTTTCTTGGAAAGTTTTGTTTCTTTGGTCATCTCTTCTGCCAGAAGAGTCTCTGAATTATCTACTCTTTTTTGTGAGTCTCCTTTTCTGATTTTGCATCAGGATAAGGCGGTGCTGCGAACTTCTTTTGAATTTTTTACCTAAGGTTGTGAATTCTAACAACATTAGTAGAGAAATTGTGGTTCCTTCATTATGTCCTAATCCTATGAATTCTAAGGAGAAATCATTGCTTTCTTTGGATGCTGTTAGAGCTTTGTAATATTATGTTGAAGCTACTAAGTCTTTCCGAAAGACTTCTAGTCTATTTGTCATCTTTTCCGGTTCTAGAAAAGGCCAGAAAGCTTCTGCCATTTCTTTGGCATCTTGGTTGAAATCTTTATTTCATTATGCCTATGTTGAGTCGGGTAACACTCCGCCTCAAAGGATTACAGCTCATTCTACTAGGTCAGTTTCTACTTCCTGGGCGTTTAGGAATGAAGCTTCGGTTGATCAGATTTGCAAAGCAGCAACTTGGTCCTCTTTGCATACTTTTACTAAATTCTACCATTTTGATGTGTTTTCTTCTTCTGAAGCAGTTTTTGGTAGAAACGTATTTCAGGCAGTGGTTTCAGTTTGAATCTTCTGCTTATGTTTTTTCATTAACATTTTATTCTGGGTGTGGATTATTTTCAGCAGGAATTGGCTGTCTTTATTTTATCCCTCCCTCTCTAGTGACTCTTGCGTGGAAAGATCCACATCTTGGGTAATCATTATCCCATACGTCACTAGCTCATGGACTCTTGCTAATTACATGAAAGAAAACATAATTTATGTAAGAACTTACCTGATAAATTCATTTCTTTCATATTAGCAAGAGTCCATGAGGCCCGCCCTTTTTTGTGGTGGTTTTGATTTTTTTGTATAAAGCACAATTATTCCAATTCCTTATTTTATATGCTTTCGCACTTTTTTCTTATCACCCCACTTCTTGGCTATTCGTTAAACTGAATTGTGGGTGTGGTGAGGGGTGTATTTATAGGCATTTTGAGGTTTGGGAAACTTTGCCCCTCCTGGTAGGAATGTATATCCCATACGTCACTAGCTCATGGACTCTTGCTAATATGAAAGAAATGAATTTATCAGGTAAGTTCTTACATAAATTATGTTATTTGTTTCGCTGCATTCCACTTAACGTTCCACATTCTACTTTGCATCAAATTTATAAATTATTTTCCAGCTATATTTGGCAAAATAAAACACATAGGATTGCTTATAATATCCTACAGAGGCCATACTCTTGAGGAGGTATTGCGGTCCCTAACATTTTTACTTATTATGAAGCGGCAAGATTATCTCATATTACGGAGAGGGGTCTTAAAGGAGATAAACCAGGCTGGTACCTTTTGGAAACTGCTAGTGTACCTGTTGACTTGGGATTAGCTGATATAATTTAGGTTCCCAATAAGAGAAAACTTACATCTAATATCCACAATATCATAGTGAAACATAACTTCTCAATATGGCAAAGCTTGAGAAGTCGCTTATTATTTGCCTCCCATCCATCCCCAGTTCATCATTTATCAGGTTTATTTTGGGATCTTAATAATATTCATACAAGAGACTGGAAACTAAAAGGATTTGCGGTTATAGCCAACCTATATGACCGAAACCTAGCAGTTAGTATGAATTTGATATCTCTTAGATTCTACCCAGTTCCTTCTTGGCTACCATTTGAATGTTTTCGAGTCCTTAGTTTTCTGAAGACCTGGGGGTTCCCCACAGGTCCTATTAGGAAAGATACACCGTGGGAGAGTCGGTGGCTCTAAACTCTCCAAACCTCTTACTGTCCACTATAATCTTCTCCTATCAGATCTTATTCCGGGGTTACTGTGGCAATACAAAGCGTGGAGTAAGGAAATGTGTGCCACCTTTTCTGATCAAGACTGGGATAGGGCTATTACTTTAACTAAAAAAAAACATTCATTGTATTACTATGTTGGAGGTATATCTCAAATTACTATTGAAATGGGATAGAACTCCAGTCAGAGTGGCTAAAATGTATCTGACAACCTCACCTTTATGTTGGTGGGGATGTGGAGCTGTGGGATCAGACCTACACATCTGGTGGGGATGCCTGAAGCTTACCCCATTATGGGAAAATATTAAGAGAGTATGTGGCTCCCCGTGGAACTTACATCCACATTATCACCCTCTAATGTTCTATTACATATTATAGAAAACACTATACCAGATTACGTCAAAGAGGCTGATGATATATATATATATATATATATTCACGGCTGCCAAATTATGTATAGCTCGAGCATGGAAGAAACCTGAACCTCCGCATCTTGGCAAAATTAGTGCAATGGTTGATTACATGGCTACGATGGAAAAATACTTCTTTAACTCCATTGACCAAATGGAAAAGTATAGGCTGATTTGGGACGCCTGGCTACACAAATAACGTGAATCTCATCTTCTGTCTTCCCTTTCTCTCTCTCTTCCTCTTCTCACTTCTTTTTCTTTCCCTTGCCCTTACCTCCCCCCACACTTTCTCTGTCTCCCCCTATATGACCTATGTTCTGCTTGCAGGTATAGATCATTCTGCGCTAGTGAGCATGGGATTATACTTAATAACAGGACACTTTGAATGTTGAACATGTCTAAATAGATGGGAAAGTGATTCGCTATCTATGGAATAACCACTTTAACATGATTAATCTCTTGAATTTACCGAAAATGTGACATAATGTTGATAATTGTAATATGTTCGTTTCCAGCGGAATGAAGCAATGTAACCATAAATAATCTGATGACATTTTCTGTTGTATTGTTGTTTTGCGACTATTATGGGGGGGAAAAAACTGTTATATCCCACCAAATCATTGGTTACACACTATAATGACCCCTTTATAGCCATCTATAACTGGCCTCAGCAGAGAAGGAAATTTAGGTTACAAAATGGAGAATCCAACATGCAGATATTAGTGCACCATTGGCTGAGCAATAAAAAAAATATCAGTGCAAAAATAGAAGCGCTATTGGTTGCACATCAAAAATGTTAACGCACAATAGAGCTAATATTTTTGCGCTAATCTAGGCCTTAGTGATTAATTTTGCTATAAAGTCTAATATAAGAACTTGAATATGTTCATTTATAAGGGAAGTGTAGCTTAGTACTAGTTTTGTAAAGTTTTTCATATTAAACTTAATATTTTGTAAGCTTTGCTTTTGCTTCAGATTTGCTTTGAGCTCTGTTAAAGAGTCACCATTGTCAACATCATTGTGCCCATCAGAAACCATCAACACAAAATGTGCACTACCAAAATAAAGATTGCATTTCTGTACAATGATGCCGGGCGCATGGGCCAGAAACTGAAAATAAAAATATAAATAACAAGGAGAGACTGTACCTAAATATTTATATTTAGAGATGTAAAAAACAAAGAATAAAAAAGGCCTTACATCAATTTCAGCAGTGGAATTGTTTTGCTGCACTGCTCTTCCATAGATACCAGCTGGGGGTTGAATGTTTTGCTTTACAGCACTCTGGTCCTCAGCAGCTGTATACGAGGACTGGCTGTGTGTCCGAGAAACAGGTGAAGGATATTCAAACACACCTGAGGAAAAAAAAAAGACCTCATTAATATTTCAGCTATAAAACTGAATATTTGCAAAGGTAGCAAACAAAAAAACAAAAAAAAATACAATTGTACAACTAAAGAGAGAGTGAATGTAAATATACAGCAAGGAGTTCAAATCATACTCTCACAGATCTTATAGGAGCTAATCTGTCATAATTAACAGTTGAAGCACAGTTGAAAATAAAGACAGATAGATAAAGCCTTTATTATCCATGTCCTAGAGTCACATTACCAAAAATGTTATAAAAATATACTTATTAATCTCTATAATTGCTTGCTTTAAGCTCTGCAGGCCGCCCCCTTATCACAGTACCTTTTTATATAGTTTTTTACAATCTTACACTACAGCCAGAGAGTGCTAGTTCATGTGTATCATACAGATAACTTTGTGCTCACTCCTGTGGAAAATGATAATGGTTATACACGAACTGGCTAAAATGCAAGATTGTAAAAAGCACTGAGATAAGGGGCAGTCTGCAGGGGCTTAGAGACAGGTACTAATAGAGTTAACAAGTATATATATTAAATTCTTAGTTATGCAAAACTGGGAAATGGGTAACAAAGGTATTCTCTATCTTTTTAAACAATAACAATTTTCAAGTAGGCTGACCCTTTAAAATGAATTTGTTGATTATGTAAGCAAGTAAGAAGTAATTAATTATTTAAAATCATTAAAAAATGTTTGGATTATCTGGAAGTATGTGAATCCTGCAGCTGTAATACTGATTCAAGAAAAGGAAATAATCCAATACACCCATAAGAAACAAAAATTGTGATCAAGAAGTGGTAAAAACAGGGTCTGTAAAAGAATTTTAAAAAGGTGGCAAACACAGGGTCTGTAAAATAATAAAAAAAGAAGAGGTGGTAAACACAGGGTCTGTAAAAGAATTAAAAAAAATGCCTGGGACATGCATAAGGCTATCTTAAGAAAACAGTAACATGTAATATGGGTAGACTTAAAGGGCGTTTTGGTTATTATCTACTGTCAAATTCTATGTTAAGCCTAGACCAGAAAACACACTCTAAACCTTAAAACTAGCACTAAATACTTTATCTGCCTTACACATTTAGGGTCAGATTATAAGTGTAGGACAAAATATCGCTTTTGCTAAAGCAATATTTGCGCTTCACTTTGTAATACCAACTCACTGGTATTACAAGCAAGGTGCAATACGAACGAGACCTCGCATTTGCATTGCATGGAAGCATTGCCCTCACGAGATCACGCTTCCATAGGAGCCTCGTTCTCATGCCATGAGACACACATGAGAATCTAGCGCAGTGAAGGGGGTAAGTCGCACAGTGGTGGGCAGCAAATGTAAATGAAAATATATATATATATATATATATATATATATATATATATACATATATATATATATATATATATATTACAGGTGCGCAGTAAATTAGGTCTTCAATTGTAATCTAGCCCTTAAAGTTTACACTTTAAATTTTAAACATGGTTACCAAACTGTTTCTTTCAACTTGAAGAACAGGCCTCTGGGGAGATACAGTATATCCCTTTCTAGGGGGATTCATTGTACTAAGATTTATATTTATACCTATTATATGTACTCATAAACACCCTTAATTCTGTCAGCACTGATGAATTAATGTGGGGAGCATTGTTTTTAGGTTGATTACAGAAGAGATATAAACAATACTTCAGTCTTATCTATCCTAAATACACATCCCGCAAGTTGAAGCATAAATTTTGTTTTCTTTCCTAAGATATGGAGAGTCCACAACGTCATTCAATTACTAGTGGGAACCAATACCCAAGATAGATGACACAGAATGAACAAAGAGGGAGAACAAAACAGGCAGACCTAAACAGACATCACCGCTTGAAGAACCTTTCTCCCAAAAGAGGCCTCAGCCGAGGCAAAAGTATCAAATTTGGAAAAAGTATGCAGAGAGGACCAAGTTGCAGCCTTGCAAATCTGTTCCAAAGAAGCTTCATTTTTGAAAGCCCAAGAAGAGGAGACAGCCCTAGTGGAATGAGCTGTAATTCTCTCAGGAGGCTGCTGTCTAGCAGTCTCCTAAGCAAAACGAATTATACTTCTCAACCAGAGGGAAAGAGAAGTAGCATTAGCCTTTTGACCCTTACGCTTTGCTGAGAAACAAACAAACAGGGCAGACTGGCGAAAATCCTTAGTTGTCTGTAGGTAGAATTTTAGAGCACGCACAACATCCAAGTTGTGCAACAGACGTTCTTTATGAGAAGGTGGTTTGGGACAGAGAGAAGGAACAACAATTTCCTGATTAATATTTCTATCTGAAACCACTTTAGGAAGAAACCCCAATTTAGTAAGAAGAACCGCCCTACCAGCATGAAAGAAAAGGTAAGGTGAATCACACTGCAAACATGAGAGTTCCGAAAATCTCCGAGCAGAAGAGATAGCAATAAGAAACAAAATCTTCCAAGATAGCAACTTAATAGCTATGGAATGTATTGGCTAAAACTGAGCCTGCTGCAAAACTTTAAGAACAAGATTAAGGCTCCAAGAAGGAGCAACAGGTTTAAACACAGGCCTGATTCTGACCAGGGCCTGACAAAAAGATTGAACATCTGGCACAGACGCTTGTGTGACAAAATAGATAAAGAAGAAATCTGACCTTTCAGAGAACTGACTGACAACCCTTTCTCCAGACCTTCCTGGAGAAAAGACAAAATTCTAGGAATCCTGACCCTACTGAAAGTGCAGCCCGTAGATTCACACCAATAACGGTATTTACGCCATACCTTATGGTAAATTTTTCGAGTAACAGGCTTGCGAGCCTGGATCATGGTCTCAATAACTAACTCAGAAAATCCACACTTAGACAGAACTAAGGGTTCAAACTCCAAGCAGCCAGCTTCAGCGAAACGAGATTTGGATGGAGGAATTGACTACGAGTTAGAAGATCCTTCCTCAGAGGCAACCTCCAAGGTGTCCGAGATGACATCTTCACTAGGTCTGCATACCAGATCCTGCAAGGCCATGCAGGAGCTATTAGAATTACTGATGCTCTCTCCTGTTTGATATGAGCAATAACTCGTGGAAGGAGCGCAAACGGAGGAAACAGGTATGCTAGACTGAAATCCCAAGGAACCGCCAGAGCATCTATCAGAGCGGTCTGAGGATCTCTTGACCTTGAACCGTACCTTGGAAGCTTGGCATTCTGCCGAGACACCATCAGATCTGGCACCCCCCATTTGAGGGTTAACCTGGAGAACACCTCCGGATGGAGAGCCCACTCCCTGGGATGAAATGTCTGTCTGCTCAGGAAATCAGCTTCCCAGTTGTCCACTCCAGGAATGTGGATGGCAGACAGACAACAATTGTGAGCTTCCGCCCACTGAATAATCTGTGCCACCTCCTTCATGGCTAAAGAACTCTGAGTTCCTCCCTGGTTGTTGATGTAAGCCACTGAGATGATGTTGTCCGACTGAAACCTGATAAACCGGGCTAAGGACAATTAAGGTCAAGCCATCAGAGCATTGTAAATCGCTCTCAATTCCAAGATGTTCATGTGGAGAGCAGAGTCCATAGTCCCTGCGCCTTTAACGAGTCACAGGCTAGCGTCCATGGTCACAATCACCCAGGAAGGTCTTCGGAAGCATGTGCCCTGAGACAGATGGTCCTGAGAAAGCCACCACTGGAATCAGAGTCTCTTGTCGACTGGTCTAGATCTATCCTCTGAGAAAGATCTGAATGGTCTTCGTTCCATTGTCTGAGCATGCATAGTTGCAGAGCTCTCAAATGAAATGGAGCAAAGGGAATGATGTCCATGGAAGCGACCATCAGACCAATTACCTCCATACATTGAACCACTGATGGCAGAATAGTAGACTGTAGAGAGAGGCAAGAGAAGAGAATTCTGGATTTTCTGACCTCAGTCAGAAAAATTTTCATAGATCGGGAATCTATTATGGTCCCTAAGAAAACCACCCTTGTAGCTGGAACAAGGGACCTCTTTTCCAGGTTCACTTTCCAACCGTCGGAACGTAGAAAAGACAACAAGATCTCTGTATGACAGTTTGCTTGTTGAAAATATGGTGCCTGAACCAATATGTCATCCAGGTAGGGCGCCACTGCAATTACGCCAGACCTGATGACTGCCAAGAGAACCCCCAAAACCTTTGAGAAAATTCTGGGAGCTGTGGCAAGGCCAAACGGAAGAGCCACAAACAGAAAGTGTTTGTCTAGAAAGGCGAATATCAGGAATTTGTGATGATCCCTGTGGATGGGAACATGAAGATACACGTCCTTCAGGTCTATGGTCATCATCAACTGACCCTCTTGGACCAAAGGAAGAATGGGACGAATGGTTTTCATTTTGAAGGACGGTACCCTGAGAAACTTGTTGAGGCACTTTAGGTCTAAAATGGGTAGAAAAGTTCCCTTTTTTTTTGGGCACCACAAACAGATTTGAATAGAATCCTAGACCCTGTTCCATTACTGGAACTGGAACAATCACTCCCAGGGAGGAAAGGTCCTGAACACAGTTCAAGAATGCCTTTTTTTTACCTGGTCTGCAGATAATCTTGAGAGGTGGAATCTGCCCCTGGGGGGAAAGTTTGGAATTCTATTTTGTAACCCTGAGATACTATGTCCACAGCCCAAGCATCTGGAACATCTCGTCCCCACACTTGACAAAACAGGGAAAGTCTGCCCCCCACTTGATCTGATCCCGGACCGGGGGCCCACCCTTCATGCTGACTTAGACTCAGTTGAGGTTTTTTTTAATTGCTTCCCCTTGTTCCAAGACTAATTGGGCTTCCAAGAAGACTTGGACTGCTCTTGCTTGGAAGACTTTTGACCTTTAAAGTTACGAAAGGTACGAAAATTACTCTGACGTCCTTTGAGTCTGTTCTTCTTGTCTTGCGGTCCATAAGACCCTTTTCCACCTGTAATATCAAAAATAATTTCTGCCAGACCAGGTCTGAACAAGGTCTTACCCTTGTAAGGAAGCACCAGAAGCTTGGACTTAACAGAGGTAACATCAGCTGACCAAGATTTTAGCTATAATGCCCTGCGAGCTAGGACAGTGAAGCCAGACATCTTGGCTCCCAGTCTAATAACTTGCATGTTAGCATCAGAAATAACACCAATAGCGACAGCAAGAGAGCTGTATTGGCGTGTGCAAACAAATAATGTAGCAGCAAAGAAAGGTTAAATGGTTTATTAAAATCAATAAGACCACCAGCAACGTGTTTCTCCGTGTCACAGCACGGTTTCCTCAGGCTATACAAACTAACAAACAGCTGCTACATTTAAAAGAATGCAAAACAAATCGAAATAGAAAATAGAGTTACACACCCTAGATGACATCATAGCATCAGGCGGTACTATAGGTGTTGCACCCTTACTGACGTAACAAGATTAGAGCCTATAGTTAAGTCGTAAGGGAAGGAGGGCATGAGCCGCATCAGTCACAGTCTATAATAAACAAATCACGGGATAAGTGTAAAATAACATCAAACAAGTTGCCAAAATAACAACCATGTCACAAGATATATCGCAAACCACAGAACCTCATAAGCACATGTGGAAAAGATAAAGATAAATGTCGGTGATCCATATAACACCCAAAATCGGGTAATGTTTATAGTTCCTAGCTGATATCTCAACTAGTATATCGAGATAGGACTATTAATAAAGATGAATAATATATCAAATAAGACCAATAATGAAGATAAATGGGAATATGTTTAAAATTAAAAAAAAAAGAATAAAAGTGTTCCAAACATCGTCTATAAGTGTATAAATATGAAAAGAACTATATATAAGGCAAAGTCGTAGCAAGGACCCATGACAGGACTCCAGTCTTGATAGAGGGGTATCTATACACAATTAGCCACAATAATAAACCATTCGATAACAAAAATGTATATAAAATGGGAGATATATAATCAGACCAAGAAATGCTATGAGATTACATAAATAAATACTAACACAAAAAGGAAAGTGACGTGTATAGGACTCCCGAGCTTACCCAGGATAAATAATTAATTTGATCAATACCAAAAGAGAGGTATATTGAATATACCAAATAATCCTATAAGAATAAGTGAATATTCATAGCACAAAAAAGGGGGTGCGTGGCATACACACAGGTCCCAAGCATAACTGGACAGAAATGATTAAGCGATCTATACCCATAGTGGAGAGTCTTTATATTTATTATATGCTAATTATGTATTTAATTGTGTGGGGGGAAAAAGGGGGAAACACACACACATATATATATATAACATAATTTATGTAAGAACTTACCTGATAAATTCATTTCTTTCATATTAGCAAGAGTCCATGAGCTAGTGACGTATGGGATATACATTCCTACCAGGAGGGGCAAAGTTTCCCAAACCTTAAAATGCCTATAAATACACCCCTCACCACACCCACAATTCAGTTTAACGAATAGCCAAGAAGTGGGGTGATAAGAAAAAAGTGCGAAAGCATATAAAATAAGGAATTGGAATAATTGTGCTTTATACAAAAAAATCATAACCACCACAAAAAAGGGCGGGCCTCATGGACTCTTGCTAATATGAAAGAAATGAATTTATCAGGTAAGTTTTTACATAAATTATGTTTTCTTTCATGTAATTAGCAAGAGTCCATGAGCTAGTGACGTATGGGATAATGACTACCCAAGATGTGGATCTTTCCACACAAGAGTCACTAGAGAGGGAGGGATAAAATAAAGACAGCCAATTCCTGCTGAAAATAATCCACACCCAAAATAAAGTTTAATGAAAAACATAAGCAGAAGATTCAAACTGAAACCACTGCCAGAAGTACTTTTCTACCAAAAACTGCTTCAGAAGAAGAAAACACATCAAAATGGTAGAATTTAGAAAAAGTATGCAAAGAGGACCAAGTTGCTGCTTTGCAAATCTGATCAATCGAAGCTTCATTCCTAAACGCCCAGGAAGTAGAAACTGAACTAGTAGAATGAACTGTAATCCTTAGAGGCGGAGTTTTACCCGACTCGACATAAGCATGATGAAATAAAGATTTCAACCAAGATGCCAAAGAAATGGCAGAAGCTTTCTGGCCTTTTCTAGAACCGGAAAAGATAACAAATAAACTAGAAGTCTTACGGAAAGACTTAGTAGCTTCAACATAATATTTTAAAGCTCTAACAACATCCAAAGAATGCAACGATTTCTCCCTAGAATTCTTAGGATTAGGACATAATGAAGGAACCACAAATTCTCTACTAATGTTGTTGGAATTCACAACTTTAGGTAAAAAATCAAAAGAAGTTCGCAACACCGCCTTATCCTGATGAAAAATCAGAAAAGGAGACTCACAGGAAAGAGCAGATAATTCAGAAACTCTTCTGGCAGAAGAGATGGCCAAAAGGAACAAAACTTTCCAAGAAAGTAATTTAATGTCCAATGAATGCATAGGTTCAAACGGAGGAACTTGAAGAGCCCCCAGAACCAAATTCAAACTCCAAAGAGGAGAAATTGACTTAATGACAGGTTTTATACGAACCAAAGCTTGTACAAAACAATGAATATCAGGAAGAATAGCAATCTTTCTATGAAAAAGAGCAGAAAGAGCAGAGATTTGACCTTTCAAGGAACTTGCGGACAAACCCTTATCTAAACCATCCTGAAGAAACTGTAAAATTCTCGGTATTCTAAAAGAATGCCAAAAAATGAAGAGAAAGACACCAAGAAATATAAGTCTTCCAGACTCTATAATATATCTCTCTAGATACAGATTTACACGCCTGTAACATAGTATTAATCAGAGTCAGAGAAACCTCTTTGACCCAGAATCAAGCGTTCAATCTCCATACCTTTAATTTTAAGGATTTCAGATCCTGATGGAAAAAAGGACCTTGCGACAGAAGGTCTGGTCTTAACGGAAGAGTCCACGGTTGGCAAGAGGCCATCCGGACCAGATCCGCATACCAAAACCTGTGAGGCCATGCCGGAGCTACCAGCAGAACAAACGAGCATTCCTTCAGAATCTTGGAGATTACTCTTGGAAGAAAAACTAGAGGCGGAAAGATATAGGCAGGATGATACTTCCAAGGAAGTGAAAAATGCATCCACTGCCTCCGCCCGAGGATCCCGGGATCCGGACAGATACCAGGGAAGTTTCTTGTTTAGATGAGAAGCCATCAGATCTATTTCTGGGAGTTCCCACATTTGAACAATCTGAGGAAATACCTCTGGGTGAAGAGACCATTCGCCCAAGTGCAACGTTTGGCGACTGAGATAATCCGCTTTGCAATTGTCCATACCTGGGATATGAACCGCAGAGATTAGACAGGAGCTGGATTCCGCCCAAACCAAAATTCGAGATACTTCTTTCATAGCCAGAGGACTGTGAGTCCCTCCTTGAGGATTGATGTATGCCACAGATGTGACATTGTCTATCTGAAAACAAATGAACAACTCTCTCTTCAGAAGAGGCCAAGACTGAAGAGCTCTGAAAATTGCACGGAGTTCCAAAATATTGATCGGAAATCTCACCTCCTGAGATTCCCAAACCCCTTGTGCCGTCAGATACCCCCACACAGCTCCCCAACCTGTAAGACTTGCATCTGTTGAGATTATAGTCCAGGTCGGAAGAACAAAGAAGCCCCCTGAACTAAACGATGGTGATCTGTCCACCATGTCAGAGAGTGTCGTAAAATCGGTTTAAAGATATTAATTGAGATATCTTTGAGTAATCCCTGCACCATTGGTTCAGCATACAGAGCTGAAGAGGTCGCATGTGAAAACGAGCAAAGGAGATCGCATCTGATGCGGCAGTCCTAAGACCTAACATTTCCATGCATAAGGCTACCAAAGGGAATGATTGTGACTGAAGGTTTTGACAAGCTGATATCAATGTTAAACTTCTCTTGTCTGACAAGGACAGAGTCATAGACACTGAATCTATCTAGAAACCTAAAAAGGTTACCCTTGTCTGAGGAATCAATGAACTGATTGGTAAATTGATCCTCCAACCATGAACTTGAAGAAACAACACAAGTCGATTCGTATGAGATTCTTCGAAAATGAGAAGACTGAGCAAGTACCAAGATATCGTCCAAATAAGGAAATACCAAAACCCTGTTCTCTGATTACAGAAAGAAGGGCACCGAGAACCTTTGAAAAAAATTCTTGGAACTGAGGCTAGGCCAAACGGTAGAGCCACAAAACTGGTAATGCTTGTCTAAAAAGAGAATCTCAGACACTAAAAGTGATCTGGATGAATCGGAATATGCAGATACACATCCTGTAAATCTATTGTAGACATATAATGCCCTTGCTAAACAAAAGGCAGGATAGTCCTACAGAAACCATCTTGAATGTTGGTATCCTAACATAACGATTCAATAATGATAGATCCGGAACTGAACTGAAGGAATTGACCTTCTTTGGTACAATGAAAAAATAAAACCCCAGCCCCTGTTCCAGAACTGGAACTGGCATAATTACTCCAGCCAACTCTAGATCTAAAACACATTTCAGAAATGCTGAGCCTTGCTGTGTTAACTGGGACACGGGAAAGAAAAAAATCTCTTAGCAGGAGGCCTTAACTTGAAGCCAATTCTGTACCTTTCTGAAACAATGTTCTGAAACCAGAGATTGAGAACGGAATTGATCCAAATTTCTTTGAAGAAAACGTAATCTGCCCCATACCAGCTGAGCTGGAATAAGGGCCGCACCTTCATAGGTACTTAGGAGCTGGCTATAGGTTTCTATAAGGCTTGGATATATTCCAAACTGGAAATAGTTTCCAAACTGATACCTCTCTCAGGCTTTTGTTCCTTGTTGTGAGGAAAGGAACGAAAATGATTATTTACCCTGGAAAGAAAGGGAAAGCAAAGTTGACTTAGAAGACATATCAGCATTCCAAGTTTAATCCATAAAGCTTTTCTAGCTAAAATAGCTAGAGACATATACCTGACATCAACTCTAATGATATCAAAAGATGGTATCACCAATAAAATTATTAGCATGTTATAGAATAATAATAATGCTATAAAATTATGATCTGTTACTTGTTGCGCTAAAGCTTCTAACCAAAAAGTTGAAGATGCAGCAACATCCGCTAAAAATATAGCAGGTCTAAGAAGATTACCTGAACATAAGTAAGCTTTTCTTAGAAAGGATTCAATTTTCCTATCTAAAGGATCCTTAAATGAAGTACTAACTGCCGTAGAAATAGTAGTACATTAGCAGGAGTAGAGACAGCCCCATAACCTTAGGGATTTTTGTCCCAAAAAACTCTAATCTGTCAGATGGCACAGGATATAATTGCTTAAACGTCTAGAAGGAGTAAATAAATTACCCAAATTATTCCATTCCCTGGAAATTACTTCAGAAATAGCATCAGGGAGATTAAACACTTCTGGAATAACTACAGGAGATTTAAAAACCTTATTTAAACGTTTACATTTAGTATCAAGAGGACCAGAATCCTCTATTTCTAATGCAAATAATACTTCTTTAAGTAAAGAACGAATAAATTCCATCTTGAACAAATACAAAGATTTATCAGCATCAACCTCTGAGACAGAAACCTCTGAACCAGAAGAACCATTATCAGTATCAGAATGATGATGTTCATTTAAAAATTCATCTGAAAAAAGAGAAGTTTTAAAAGACTTATGTATACTAGAAGGAGAAATAACAGACATAGCCTTCTTAATGGATTTAAAAAATAAAATCTCTTATGTTATCAGGAACACTCTGAAAATTAGATGTTGACGGAACAGCAACAGGTAATGTAACAGTACTTAAAGGAAATTTTATCTGCATTAATAAGTTTGACATGACATGCAATACAAACAACAGCTGGAGAAACAGATACCAAAAGTTTATAGCAGATACACTTAGCTTGGTAGCTCCAGCACTGGGCAGTGATTTTCCTGAAGTATCTTCTGACTCAGTTGCAACGTGGAACATCTTGCAATATGTAAAAGAAAAAAACAACATATAAAGCAAAATTGATCAAATTCCTTAAATGACAATTTCAGGAATGGGAAAAAAATGCCAGTGAACAAGCTTCTAGCAACCAGAAGCAATAAATAATGAGACTTAAATAATGTGGAGACAAAAATAACGCCCATATTTTTTAGCGCCAAAAAAGACGCCCACATTATTTGGCGCCTAAATGCTTTTGGCGCCAAAAATGCCACCACATCCGGAACGCCGACATATTTGACGCAAAAAAACGTCAAAAAATGACGCAACTTCCGGCGACACGTATGACGCCGGAAACAGAAAAAAAAATTTGCGCCAAAAAAGTCCGCGCCAAGAATGACGCAATAAAATGAAGCATTTTCTGCCCCCGCGAGCCTAACAGCCCACAGGGAAAAAGTCAAATTTTTTAAGGTGAGAAAAAATGATTGAAACAAATGCATTTATCCCAAATATGAAACTGACTGTCTGAAAAATAAGGAATGTTGAACATTCTGAGTCAAGGCAAATAAATGTTTGAATACATATATTTAGAACTTTATAAACAAAGTGCCCAACCATAGCTTAGAGTGTCACAGAAAATAAGATTTACTTACCCCAGGACACTCATCTACATGTTTGTAGAAAGCCAAACCAGTACTGAAACGAGAATCAGCAGAGGTAATGGTATATATATATAAGAGTATATCGTCGATCTGAAAAGGGAGGTAAGAGATGAATCTCTACGACCGATAACAGAGAACCTATGAAATAGACCCCGTAGAAGGAGATCACTGCATTCAAATAGGCAATACTCTCCTCACATCCCTCTGACATTCACTGCACGCTGAGAGGAAAACCGGGCTCCAACTTGCTGCGGAGCGCATATCAACGTAGAATCTAGCACAAACTTACTTCACCACCTCCATCGGAGGCAAAGTTTGTAAAACTGAATTGTGGGTGTGGTGAGGGATGTATTTATGGGCATTTTAAGGTTTGGGAAACTTTGCCCCTCCTGGTAGGAATGTATATCCCATACGTCACTAGCTCATGGACTCTTGCTAATTACATGAAAGAAATATATATATATATATATATATATATATATATATATATATATATATACATATATATAAAAGGCTAATCTAACTAATCCAGAATAAATAAACTATATATAAAAGATATATAGATAAAAGAGTATAGAAGAAAACAGTGGGATATCAAGTAGTGATATTTCCAGTGCTACTAAAATCACCTTGTGAAAGTATTATCAGTATTATGACAAACAAATTGCAATATGCAAAGATTGAGGTGAAGATCAAGAGGGTGTCAATCATTTCAAAATAATAATAAGAAAGGTGTGAAATCTATCAGTGGTATTATTTAGATGTTACTAAAAACTTCTCATAGTTGTAAAAATTGTATGCAAAAATAAATTTTATATATATATATATATATATATATATATATATATATATATATATATATATATATATATTAATTAGAAAAGGACGCCCTCGCCGGGTCTTGCAAAATAAGTCTGAGGACAGGGCTAATTACCCCGAAACGTTGCTACACTGATTTGTATTAAATACAATATTTTGCAAGACCCGGCGAGTGCGTCCTTTTCTACTATATATGCTATCCTTTGATGCACCCCGGGCACACCAACTACCATTGGGACAGTGAGTGCAGAGCTCTGGAACGTTTTTGTATATATATATATATATATATATATATATATTATGGCTGGCAAATGACCAGCAGGTGACCATAAGCACAAATATTATGGCCTACAGATGGCAATATACAAGAACTGTAATAAAAGTCAAAAGATATAGATAATATCAAAATAGTATGAATAAATCCAACCAGATAAATCTAAGGGTGTATCATAAAATGTAATGATGGAATGGAGCTAAAGGTAAGTAGTGGTTAGGGCTGGACGATATGGGCAAAAAAAAAAAAATTGTGCATGAAAGGTGTTGAGAAATAGGGTATATCTTTTTAGTAGTATATGACGAGAAGAGATTGGTGCCTGGATTTATGTATTTACACATGTTAAAAATTCTTAAATGACATTTAAAAATACCCTTAGTGGTAATGTGTCGTCTAGAGACCAGTGTTCTGTCATGGTTCTTAAGGATCTTAGTATTCTTAGTAACGTTTTCCTAATTTTTATCTTTATTTAGAACAATCTTGCTCGGAGCTAGATGATTTTTTAGGGTGGGTGCTCTTTTAAAAACACATAGGATTAAAAGAAACCCCAATGTTTCTTAATTATGTTTTTGATCTTCATGTGATTTACATTATATTTAGTAATAAACATAGGGCTCTCTACATGATTAGCTTCTAATTTTTTTGTTGATTTGGGCAAAAAATAACAAATTATGCTTACCTGATAATTTCATTTCCATATGTGGGGGAGAGTCCACTGCTTTATTCATTACTTGCGTGAATTAAGAACCTGGCCACCAGGAGGAGGCAAAGACACCCCAGCCAAAAGCTTAAATACCTCCCCCACTCCCCTCATGCCCCAGTCATTCTGCCAAGGGAAAAAGGAATAAGAGAAATATCAGGGTATAAATGGTGCCAGAAGAATGGTGCACCACAGCCTGCAGAACCTTTTTTCCCAAAAACTGCTTCCGCTGAAGCAAAGACATCAAATTTATAAAATTTTGCAAAAGTATGTAAGGAAGACCAAGTGGCCGTCTTACAAAATTTCTCCATAGAGGCCTCGTTCTTAAAAGCCCAAGAAGAGGCCACAGCTCTAGTTGAGTGAGCCGTACTCCTCTCAGGAGGCTTGTGTCCTGCTGTCTCATAAGCCAGACGGATCATGCTCCTCAACCAAAAGGATAGAGAAGTGGCAGAGGCCCTCTGCGGTTCCCCGAATAAACAACCAATAAAGACGAAGTCTGTCTGAACTCCTTCGTGGCCTGAAGATAAAACTTCAAAGCCCGAACCACATCCAAATTATGAAGCAACCTTTCCTTTGAAGAAGAAGTGTTAGGACACAAAGAAGGAACTACTATTTCCTGATACCAACGTTGGGAAGAAACCCCAATCCAGTGCGAAGAACAGCCTTATCAGCGTGAGAAAATAGGTAAGTAGGCTCACATTGCAAGGCCGCCAACTGAGAGACTCTGCATGCCGATGCAATAGCCAGTAGGAATAGGACTTTCCATGAAAGAATCTTAATATCAAGCGCATGCATAGGCTCAAATGGAGCCCTCTGCAAAACCTTAAGAACCAAGTTCAAGCTCCAAGGAGGAGCCGAATTTCTAAAGATAGGTCTGATCCTAACCAGAGCCTGAACAAAGGACTGAATGTCAGGAAGCTCCACAAGCCTCTTGTGTAACAGTACAGATAAAGCCGAAATCTGTCCGTTTAGGGAACTGGCGGAAAGGCCCTTATCCAGACCGTTCTGGAGAAAAGCCAAAATCCTGGATACTCTAACTTTGTGCCAGGGATATCCCCGTACCTCACACCAGGACAAGTAGGTCCTCCACACTTTATGATAGATGCACCGAGTGACCGGCTTCCTGGCCTGAAAGAGTATCAATCACTCTAACCGAAATCCTCTCTTGGCTAAGACTAGAAGTTCAATCTCCACGCAGTAAGCCTCAGAGAATCGAGATTTTGGTGTAGAAAGGGACCCTGAACCAGCAGATCTCTGCGACAAGGTAACCTCCATGGAGGAGATGATGACATCCCCACCAGAACCGCAAACCACATCCTCCGCAGCCACAATGGAGCAATCAGAATAGCCGAAGCTTGCTCCTGCTTGATGCGAGTCACTACACGAGGTAGAAGAAGCAACAGCAGAAAAATGTAAAGTAGGTTGAACTCCCAGGGCACCGCTAAGGCATCTATCAGCTCCGCCTGGGGATCCAAGGACCGCGACCCGTATCTGGGTAGCTTGCAGTTGAGTCTGGACGCCATGAGGTCTATCTCCGGCATCCCCCATCTGTTGCAGATCTCTGCGAAAACCTTGGGATGGAAACCCCATTCCTCTGGATGAAACTATTGTCTGCTTAGAAAGTCCACTTCCCAGTTGTCCACACCCGGAATGTGGATTGCTGAGAGCGAACAATGGTGGGTCTCTGCCCATTCCAGAATACAATATACTTCCCTCATGGCTAGGGAGCTTCTCGTTCCCCCCTGATGGTTAATCCAAGCCACCGAGGTAATGTTGTCCGACTGGAATCTGATGAATTGGGATGACCCCAGAGGGGGGCCAAGCCCTCAGAGCATTGAATACCTCTTGAAGTTCCAGAATATTTATTTATCAGTAGACTCGATTCCTCTCGAGTCCATCTGCCCTCTACCTTTCTGGCACCCCAAACAGCTCTCCATCCAGATAGACTGGTGTCCGTGGTCACAATCTCCCAGGATGGTCTCAAGAAGGATGTCCCCTGGGACAGTTGCCCCGGCCGGTCCACCAAGAGAGGGATTCCCTCGTTTGGTTGTCCAGAGATATCTGTTTGGATAGATCTGAATGGTCGCCGTTCCATTGTCTCAACATGCACAGCTGAAGAGGCCTGAGATGGAACTTGGCATATGGAATGACATCTATGCTGGATACCATGAGCCAGATCACCTCCATACACCTGGCCACAGATGTCCTTGAGGAGGTCTAAAGGGCCAGACAGTTGGACGCAATCTTGCAACGTCTCTGATCTGTCAGGAATATCTTCATGGCTGAAGAATCTAATATCGTACCCAGGAACTCCACTCTGTTGCTGGGGACCAGGGAACTCTTTCCTTCGTTTATCTTCCACCTGTGGGACCGAAGAAGAGCCCTCGAGTAATCCTCCGCAAAACTGTAGGAAGGAGCCACTGCAATACCTCTGGCTTTCGCTACCGCAAGCAGAGCTCACAGAACCTTCGTAAAGACTCTTGGGGCCGTCGCCAGACCAAACGGTAGGGCTACAAACTGGAAGTGCAGGTCAAGAAATGCAAATCTTAGGAACCTGAAGTGATCCTAGTGGATTGGAACGTGAATGTAAGCATCCTTCAGATCTATAGTTGTCATGAATTTCCCCTCTTGAACTAGGGGCAAAATTGACCTGATCATCACCATCTTGAACGATGGAACTGATAGAAACTTGTTTAGGCACTTTAGGTCCAGAATTGGGCGAAACATGCCCTCCTTCTTTGGGACCACAGAAAGGTTTGAATAATACCCCAGACCTCTTTCTGCCAGAGGAACTGGGACAATTACTCCGAGAGATGAGAGATCCCTCACACACCCTAGGAAGGCGTCTCTCTGCTCTGGTCTTGATGATATGTTTGACAGGAGGAAACTGCCTCTGGGCGGATGGGACCTGAATCCTATCCTGTAACCTTGGGCTACAACCTCCAGAACCCAAGGGTCCTGAACATCTCTTATCCAGGACTCAGCAAAAAGAGATAGTCTGCCCCCTAGGTGATCCAAGGAAGGATAAGGGGCCACCCCTTCATGCCAATTTCATCTTGGCAGACTTCTTGTTCTGCTTGGATTTGTTCCAAGAGTTAGCAGGCTTCCAAGATCCCTTGGACTGCTCTGACTTTGTGGCAGGCGGCTGACGCTGAGACTTGTCAGATTTGTGTATCTGAGAAGAAATGCCTAACAGTGGCATATTATATAAGTATTTGTTGAATTTAATAAGTAGCTATATAGTCAATTTAAAATATATAATTTATTTAAAAATGAATAACACTTTTTATTTTCTAGACATCTGAAATACAAACTGGATTCCAGATATGACTAGTAGATACTAATATATGAATGCCTAAATAACATAATTTATGTAAGAACTTACCTGATAAATTCATTTCTTTCATATTAACAAGAGTCCATGAGCTAGTGACGTATGGGATATACATTCCTACCAGGAGGGGCAAAGTTTCCCAAACCTTAAAATGCCTATAAATACACCCCTCACCACACCCACAAATCAGTTTAACGAATAGCCAAGAAGTGGGGTGATAAGAAAAAAAGTGCGAAGCATATAAAATAAGGAATTGGAATAATTGTGCTTTATACAAAAAAATCATAACCACCACAAAAAAGGGTGGGCCTCAAGGACTCTTGTTAATATGAAAGAAATGAATTTATCAGGTAAGTTCTTACATAAATTATGTTTTCTTTCATGTAATTAACAAGAGTCCATGAGCTAGTGACGTATGGGATAATGACTACCCAAGATGTGGATCTTTCCACACAAGAGTCACTAGAGAGGGAGGGATAAAATAAAGACAGCCAATTCCTGCTGAAAATAATCCACACCCAAAATAAAGTTTAACAAAAAACATAAGCAGAATATTCAAACTGAAACCGCTGCCTGAAGAACTTTTCTACCAAAAACTGCTTCAGAAGAAGAAAATACATCAAAATGGTAGAATTTAGTAAAAGTATGCAAAGAGGACCAAGTTGCTGCTTTGCAGATCTGGTCAACCGAAGCTTCATTCCTAAACGCCCAGGAAGTAGATACTGACCTAGTAGAATGAGCTGTAATTCTCTGAGGCGGAATTTTACCCGACTCAACATAGGCAAGATGAATTAAAGATTTCAACCAAGATGCCAAAGAAATGGCAGAAGCTTTCTGGCCTTTCCTAGAACCGGAAAAGATAACAAATAGACTAGAAGTCTTACAGAAAGATTTCGTAGCTTCAACATAATATTTCAAAGCTCTAACAACATCCAAAGAATGCAACGATTTCTCCTTAGAATTCTTAGGATTAGGACATAATGAAGGAACCACAATTTCTCTACTAATGTTGTTGGAATTCACAACTTTAGGTAAAAATTCAAAAGAAGTTCGCAACACCGCCTTATCCTGATGAAGAATCAGAAAAGGAGACTCACAAGAAAGAGCAGATAATTCAGAAACTCTTCTGGCAGAAGAGATGGCCAAAAGGAACAAAACTTTCCAAGAAAGTAATTTAATATCCAATGAATGCATAGGTTCAAATGGAGGAGCTTGAAGAGCCCCCAGAACCAAATTCAAACTCCAAGGAGGAGAAATTGACTTAATGACAGGCTTTATACGAACCAAAGCTTGTACAAAACAATGAATATCAGGAAGAATAGCAATCTTTCTGTGAAAAAGAACAGAAAGAGCAGAGATTTGACCTTTCAAGGAACTTGCGGACAAACCCTTATCTAAACCATCCTGAAGAAATTGTAATATTCTCGGTATTCTAAAAGAATGCCAAGAAAAATGATGAGAAAGACACCAAGAAATATAAGTCTTCCAGACTCTATAATATATCTCTCTGGATACAGATTTACGAGCCTGTAACATAGTATTAATCACAGAGTCAGAGAAACCTCTTTGACCAAGAATCAAGCGTTCAATCTCCATACCTTTAAATTTAAGGATTTCAGATCCTGATGGAAAAAAGGACCTTGAGACAAAAGGTCTGGTCTTAACGGAAGAGTCCACGGTTGGCAAGAGGCCATCCGGACAGGATCCGCATACCAAAACCTGTGAGGCCATGCCGGAGCTACCAGCAGAACAAACGAGCATTCCTTCAGAATCTTGGAGATTACTCTTGGAAGAAGAACTAGAGGCGGAAAGATATAGGCAGGATGATACTTCCAAGGAAGTGAAAATGCATCCACTGCCTCCGCCTGAGGATCCCGGGATCTGGACAGATACCTGGGAAGTTTCTTGTTTAGATGAGAAGCCATCAGATCTATTTCTGGAAGTTCCCACATTTGAACAATCTGAAGAAATACCTCTGGGTGAAGAGACCATTCGCCCGGATGCAACGTTTGGCGACTGAGATAATCCGCTTTCCAATTGTCCATACCTGGGATATAAACCGCAGAGATTAGACAGGAGCTGGATTCCGCCCAAACCAAAATTCGAGATACTTCTTTCATAGCCAGAGGACTGTGAGTCCCTCCTTGATGATTGATGTATGCCACAGTTGTGACATTGTCTTATCTGAAAACAATGAACAACTCTCTCTTCAGAAGAGGCCAAGACTGAAGAGCTCTGAAAATTGCACGGAGTTCCAAAATATTGATCGGAAATCTCACCTCCTGAGATTCCCAAACCCCTTGTGCCGTCAGATACCCCCACACAGCTCCCCAACCTGTAAGACTTGTATCTGTTGAGATTATAGTCCAGGTCGGAAGAACAAAGAAGCCCCCTGAACTAAACGATGGTGATCTGTCCACCATGTCAGAGAGTGTCGTAAAATCGGTTTAAAGATATTAATTGAGATATCTTTGAGTAATCCCTGCACCATTGGTTCAGCATACAGAGCTGAAGAGGTCGCATGTGAAAACGAGCAAAGGAGATCGCATCTGATGCGGCAGTCCTAAGACCCAACATTTCCATGCATAAGGCTACCAAAGGGAATGATTGTGACTGAAGGTTTTGACAAGCTGATATCAATGTTAAACTTCTCTTGTCTGACAAGGACAGAGTCATAGACACTGAATTTATCTAGAAACCTAAAAAGGTTACCCTTGTCTGAGGAATCAATGAACTGATTGGTAAATTGATCCTCCAACCATGAACTTGAAGAAACAACACAAGTCGATTCGTATGAGATTCTTCGAAAATGAGAAGACTGAGCAAGTACCAAGATATCGTCCAAATAAGGAAATACCAAAACCCTATTCTCTGATTACAGAAAGAAGGGCACCGAGAACCTTTGAAAAAAATTCTTGGAACTGAGGCTAGGCCAAACAGTAGAGCCACAAAACTGGTAATGCTTGTCTAAAAAGAGAATCTCAGACACTAAAAGTGATCTGGATGAATCGGAATATGCAGATACACATCCTGTAAATCTATTGTAGACATATAATGCCCTTGCTAAACAAAAGGCAGGATAGTCCTACAGTAACCATCTTGAATGTTGGTATCCTAACATAACGATTCAATAATGATAGATCCAGAACTGGTCTGAAGGAATTGACCTTCTTTGGTACAATGAAGAGATAAAATAAAACCCCAGCCCCTGTTCCAGAACTGGAACTGGCATAAATACTCCAGCCAACTCTAGATCTGAAACACATTTCAGAAATGCTGAGCCTTGCTGTGTCAACTGGGACACGGGAAAGAAAAGAATCTCTTAGCAGGAGGCCTTAACTTGAAGCCAATTCTGTACCTTTCTGAAACAATGTTTCTGAAACCAGAGATTAAGAACGGAATTGATCCAAATTTCTTTGAAGAAAACGTAATCTGCCCCATACCAGCTGAGCTGGAATAAGGGCCGCACCTTCATAGATACTTAGGAGTTGGCTATAGGTTTCTATAAGGCTTGGATATATTCCAAACTGGAAATAGTTTCCAAACTGATACCGCTCCTGAGGATGAAGGATCAGGCTTTTGTTCCTTGTTGTGAGGAAAGGAACGAAATGATTATTTACCCTGGAAAGAAAGGGAAAGCAAAGTTGACTTAGAAGACATGTCAGCATTCCAAGTTTAATCCATAAAGCTTTTCTAGCTAAAATAGCTAGAGACATATACCTGACATCAACTCTAATGATATCAAAAGATGGTATCACCAATAAAATTATTAGCATGTTATAGAATAATAATAATGCTATAAAATTATGATCTGTTACTTGTTGCGCTAAAGCTCTTAACCAAAAAGTTGAAGCTGCAGCAACATCCGCTAAAAATATAGCAGGTCTAAGAAGATTACCTGAACATAAGTAAGCTTTTCTTAGAAAAGATTCAATTTTCCTATCTAAAGGATCCTTAAATGAAGTACTATCTGCCATAGGAATAGTAGTACATTAGCAGGAGTAGAGACAGCCCCATAACCTTAGGGATTTTTGTCCCAAAAAACTCTAATCTGTCAGATGGCACAGGATATAATTTGCTTAAACGTCTAGAAGGAGTAAATAAATTACCCAAATTATTCCATTCCCTGGAAATTACTTCAGAAATAGCATCAGGGAGATAAAACACTTCTGGAATAACTACAGGAGATTTAAAAACCTTATTTAAACGTTTACATTTAGTATCAAGAGGACCAGAATCCTCTATTTCTAATGCAAATAACACTTCTTTAAGTAAAGAACGAATAAATTCCATCTTGAACAAATACAAAGATTTATCAGCATCAACCTCTGAGACAGAAACCTCTGAACCAGAAGAACCATTATCAGTATCAGAATGATGATGTTCATTTAAAAATTCATCTGAAAAAAAGAGAAGTTTTAAAAGACTTTTATGTATACTAGAAGGAGAAATAACAGACATAGCCTTCTTAATGGATTTAAAAAATAAAATCTCTTATGTTATCAGGAACAATCTGAAAATTAGATGTTGACGGACAGCAACAGGTAATGTAACAGTACTAAAGGAAATTTTATCTGCATTAATAAGTTTGACATGACATGCAATACAAATAACAGCTGGAGAAAACAGATACCAAAAGTTTATAGCAGACTTAGCTTGGTAGCTCCAGCACTGTGCAGTGATTTTCCTGTAGTATCTTCTGACTCAGTTGCAACGTGGAACATCTTGCAATATGTAAAAGAAAAAAACAACATATAAAGCAAAATTGATCAAATTCCTTAAATGACAGTTTCAGGAATGGGAAAAAAATGCCAGTGAACAAGCTTCTAGCAACCAGAAGCAATAAATAATGAGACTTAAATAATGTGGAGACAAAAATGACGCCCATATTTTTTAGCGCCAAAAAAGACGCCCACATTATTTGGCGCCTAAATGCTTTTGGCGCCAAAAATGACGCCACATCCGGAACGCCGACATCTTTGACGCAAAATAACGTCAAAAAATGACGCAACTTCCGGCGACACGTATGACGCCGGAAACGGAAAAGAATTTTTGCGCCAAAAAAGTCCGCGCCAAGAATGACGCAATAAAATGAAGCATTTTCAGCCCCCGCGAGCCTAACAGCCCACAGGGAAAAAAGTCAAATTTTTGAGGTAAGAAAAAATATGATAATTCAATGCATAATCCCAAATATGAAACTGACTGTCTGGAAATAAGGAAAGTTGAACATTCTGAGTCAAGGCAAATAAATGTTTGAATACATATATTTAGAACTTTATAAATAAAGTGCCCAACCATAGCTTAGAGTGTCACAGAAAATAAGACTTACTTACCCCAGGACACTCATCTACATGTTTGTAGAAAGCCAAACCAGTACTGAAACGAGAATCAGTAGAGGAAATGGTAAATATAAGAGTATATCGTCGATCTGAAAAGGGAGGTAAGAGATGAATCTCTACGACCGATAACAGAGAACCTTATGAAATAGACCCCGTAGAAGGAGATCACTGCATTCAATAGGCAATACTCTCTTCACATCCCTCTGACATTCACTGCACGCTGAGAGGAAAACCGGGCTCCAACTTGCTGCGGAGCGCATATCAACGTAGAATCTAGCACAAACTTACTTCACCACCTCCCTTGGAGGCAAAGTTTGTAAAACTGATTTGTGGGTGTGGTGAGGGGTGTATTTATAGGCATTTTAAGGTTTGGGAAACTTTGCCCCTCCTGGTAGGAATGTATATCCCATACGTCACTAGCTCATGGACTCTTGTTAATTACATGAAAGAAATACTATTTCAGATAGTGTTTGCTGTGTTAAATAAATAACCACACATGTAAAATGTTTAACATATAATTGTATTTATCTTAATATGGGATAACAATAGAAATGTGACTTTTAAACGCATCTTCTAAAATATTATAAGTAATATACTCATGTTTAGTATGAAAAAAAGTATGATATGGCCCCAAACATATTGGACACATTTTTTGCTGATACTGGAAATTAAAGTATATTTAATAAACATTTTAAAGGTTAGATACTAGACTGTTAGCAATATTGATAATGAAACTGCATTTCTAGTCGTCTGCTGCCCCCTAGTGGACTAAAACTGGTATGACAGCCAAACAAATAGACTGTTCAAACACACATATTCCCAGTAAGTCAATGGAATGTTCAGATCCGAGGGCCAATCAGAGACAAACGTCCGTAAGGGCGTATATGAATATTTACCAATGATTACAAAACAGAGGCGGACTTATCACTTGAAAAAAGCTCATGCAAGAGGAAAGAAAGGGGCTTTTTGTCTTTTGCTGGAATATGGATTGATAACTGCTACCTTTGGAACACAGTCTCTATAAGCAAAACTGGGCTAACCTTCCTTTTTCCATAATTGTAAATACCTCTCTTATTTATGAGGTGAACTGGATTTATCTGAAAAAGCGGAACTTTCAAATTAGTTTATCTAGTGATATATACGATTGATCTAGATTTTATATTTAAAGGGACAGTCTAGGCCAAAATAAACTTTCATGATTCAGATAGAGCATGTCATTTTAAACAATTTTCCAATTTACTTTTATGACCAGTTTTGCTTTGTTCTCTTGGTATTCTTAGTTGAAAGCTTAAAGGGACACCGTACCCAAAATTTTTCTTTTGTAATTCAGAAAGTGCATGCAATTTTAAGCAACTTTCTAATTTACTCCTATTATCAATTTTTCTTCATTCTCTTGCTATCATTATTTGAAATAGAAGGCATCTAAGCTTTTGGTTTCAGTACTCTGGACAGCACTTTTTTATTGGTGGATGAATTTAACCACCAATCAGCAAGGACAACCCAGGTTGTTCACCAAAAATGGGCCGGCATCTAAACTTACATTCTTGCATTTCAAATAAAGATACCAAGAGAATGAAGAAAATTTGATAATAGGAGTACATTAGAAAGTTGCTTAAAATTTCATGCTCAATCTGAATCACAAAAGAAAAATTTTGAGTACAGTGTCGCTTTAACCTAGGAGGTTCATATGCTAATTTCTTAGACCTTGAAGGCCACCTCTTTTCAGAATGCATTTTAACAGTTTTTCCCCACTATAGGGTGTTAGTTCATGTATTTCATATAGATAACACTGTGCACGTGCACTTGAAGTTATCGGGGAGCAGGCACTGATTGGCTAAACTGCAAGTCTGTCAAAAGAACTGAAATAAAGGGGCAGTTTGCAGAGGCTTAGATACAAGATAATCACAGAGGTTAAAAGTATATTAATATAACTGTGTTGGTTATGCAAAACTGGGGAATGGGTAATAAAAGGGATTATCTATCTTTTAAAACAATAACAATTCTGGTGTAGACTGTCCCTTTAATAGATTTTAACAAAGGTATTTTAAAGCTATAGTTAGATTGCAGCTGGTAATTTAAAGAGCATATTTGGTGTTTTAAGTTTATATCCATAGTCCTGTGAAAATTATAACCAATCATAGTGCTAAGTAATTTATTTGCTAGACAGAATTTTGCACTCCATATTTATAAGTCAGTCATTATTGTGAACTCTTTCAGAACTGTACATAAATTGGTTATTGTGGTAAAATCTCTAGTAGTTAATTAAGCATTGTTAAGCTAATAGTCCATATTCTGATATTGGAGTGAACTAAGCTGGATAATTATAGACTTTTCTGCTATCCTCATTTGGGGTGTTTTTAATGTGATTCATTGTGAATAAGGTTAATTTTGGAGATATATATTTTTTTATGATCTGTAGTTTAGTAGAATATTGTAACGGAATAAGCGTGCATAATTGATTCATAATCTAGTTTCAACATAAATATAATTCAAAGTGTCTATAAGGATAACTAGTCTAGAATTAAGGAATAAATATTGATCTTAATAAATATATTGTTACGTATATACATTTTATTGGTTAGCAACTGCTAAGATAAGTTCTCCAACATTTTACTGGAGATTACTGCTGATATAATTATAAATGATATTGTAAACCCTGGTATATACCGACATATATCTGGAAGCACGGCTGAAAATTAGTATCTTTATCACATTGATATAACATATTTTGTAGTAAATTAAAAAGAATTATCTAAAAAAAAAAAAAAATTTAAAAAATTTAAAAATTTATATTTTAATATTTTAAAATTAAAAACATTTTTTGGTCAAAATTGTATTAGTGTTTTGATTTAACCAAATACAAAAAAAGTATTTTTGGTCAGAATTGAATTAGTGCTTTAATTTAACGAAATACTAAGACAAAATAATAATGTCTGTTACTAGAATTGAATCAATTGAATCTGTACTCAGTGTTGAAATATGTTCCCCAAAATTACCCCTCACTAAGGGCGATATCCTTAGAATGGACAATATAGGCTACATTAAATATAGGTGTAATATTGCGGGTGATTTAAATGATATTGATATGCTTTCAATTAAGGCCAAAAATATTGCTATTGATAATGGAAGGTGTGATGAAAAAAGTGAATTGTTCCAAAAATTAATCAATGCAAAACCAATTAATTGACCACTTAGAAGCCTATGAGAATGCTTTATCCATAATGAATGTTACTAGTGAGCAATCAAAAATTGAATTTCTGCCCTGGGTATTTGAGGGTAAGCATCACAAGTTCTTTGCTTCACTAAAGGATATGAATATTCATTCCTAGAGTGGAACAAAGCGACAGTGCAAAAAGGAGTTTGGGCAATATCGCACTAAAACTTCTGCAAAAATAGCTGTGTAAATTTTAAAATGTAGTGCCAATCAAAACCCTATAGAATTCCTTTCTGTACTAAAAAGTGCGTACAGTATGGCCAAAGACTACCCCATATTTAGAAGCTAAGAATTTGTGAATTTATTTTACGAAGCATTGCCCGCACACATCAAATTTAATTTGGCTAGAGATCTTGATGAGAACTGCTCATTGGACTGGCTGATCAAAGAGAGTACAAAGTTATACTCTATTTAGCAGTCCGGTGAACAGGGGGTTAAAAGGGAACCAAGGCTCAGCCCCAAAATTGTGGCAGAAACTAGGGTGTAACCTAGCCCCCTCAATTTAGAGTCTAAAAAGAAAACTTATGCGGAAGTGGCCCGAGAAAACAGGCCTTCCCCACAAAGTTTTAACTCAACCCCTCCCCCAACAAGGTTGAAGTTGCAGAGAGAATATACTCAAAATGGGGGGCATACCCACATAAATAATTATCCCCAAAGAGATGAACACCCACAAGGCAATTGGTATCTCCATAAAAATAAATACCAAAAGCGGCAAAAATACTCTCAGGGTAACCAGACACCCCAAGTAAATAGTGCCCCCCAAGATATTAACGCTGAACAAGTTGAACCCCAAAGACAATAACGTCAATATAGAAACGATATCTATGATTTTGAGGTATCCCAAGAATCCAGGAATCAGTACCCTGGGATATCAAAAAATCGGTCCATGGGTAAAAAGAGCTTGTACAATCAAGTGGGCCAACTTAGTACACAGTTAAGTCAATTATGTACACCATTTACTAATATGAGTCAAGCTCTGACGGCTCAGAACCCTAATAATCCTTTTCTAGGGGTACAGCCAGTGGCCAGCAGTAGGCCACAGGCACAGTCATAAATACTGCGGTATTACCTGAGGGAGAGGGGAGAGATATACCAAATTAAATGATAAATGTCAATAATGGTACTAATCATGTTCTCTCCTTTCAGCCCAGAAACAGACGATTTAGCTGTGATGACGAGCAACCTCAGCCTGGAAGTTCTAACAAAGCTCTTCTTTTGCAGTTGTCTCTTAACCTTATTCCCACAGATGCAGTACACAGGAACCCTGTCAGCCCTAGTATAAAGGAAAAGATGGGTAAGAGTGAAAATTCTTCTGCATCAGGTAAAGTGGTTGATACAGGTAAAATGTGGCAAAGCCCACAATTGTGTAAACATGGTAGAAACTGCAGGGAGATATTATGTAGTAAATGAGCTCCAGGATTCAGTTTCCAACCCTATCATGGGATTAATTGATACTGGATCCCAGGCAACTATTTTATCCCACAGGTACTACACACAGCTAAATGAGCTAACACCCCACAACCCCAAAACCTAAACTAAAGGAATTTGATGGTTCACTAATAGGTGTTGGGGGCGATTCTCTCAAAGTCTGGGGTACGGCATGGTTAAAGCTAAAGCTGGGGAACAGGGTAATAAAGCACCCTGTCATTATAGTGGATCTACCAACTGATCGTTTAATAATTGATAGTGATCTCCTGAAATGGTTAAGCACCATAATTGATTGCATAAATAATGTAATTTGCTCACAAGAAAAAAGACCTATTAATTATGAGCGGTCCGGCATATCCCGCACCGGACATAACTGTCACGTGGTGGAAGAGAAGCCAGATGCTGTGGAGATTCATTTCAGGAATAACTCTGTACCTGAAATCACTATCCTACAAACGGATAATCAGCTTCCCCTAAGTGACTCTGATGGTAATACTTTTAAAATTTCGCTTTGAAAGATAGCCAATATTTCCTTAGACGTCAATGTATTAACCATATCTCTCCACAAGGGGGACCCTAAGTCCCCTAAAGAGGGAGATCACTCTCAACTCCTGGCAGAAATTGAGGAAGTTAAAGATGATCTATTTATCCCTATGCAAGTGCATGATCTCGGAAAAACCAACTATGCCAAATTGAACTTAAAACAGGAAGCTAGCTATATAAGCGAAGGCTTATTGGTGCAGATAGCTGAACCTAGGGTGATTAAATATCTTTCCCCCCAAGACCACTTGGTCCATGACCTAGATGACAAGTCTGAAAGCTATAATGTCACAGCTAAATGTTTATTATCTATCTCTATATATATATCAGCAAAGCACCTATTTTTTGTTTTAAATAATCCCCATAATCAAATACATACATTGGCAATGATCTCTTACATAGATATGCCATACAAATAGATTTGATTAACCTTTGCCTCTGGAGCAGGTTAAAGGGGGACCCTAAAGTATTTCAGGATGAAAAAACAGCCCTGAAATCAAACCAGCAAATGCCATATGCTGTGAATATGCAGGTGTCTAACGATGTTGTAATCCCTACTGGGGATGATAAATTCCTCTTATCCTTACAGGTAAAAAGAGGTCAGAAATTAAAAACTTCCTAAACACTAATATGCCTCTTCCATAGAATGCAAAATCTGGGCATAACAATGACCCATACTCCTATGGTAAATATTGGAACTAATGCGTTAACCATACACTGGAAAAAGACCAAGGGTCATTCCAGGATTCTAGGTCCTGATAAGGAAGGCAATGATCTTACTGATTCATTAGCCAAACAAGGAGCCATAACTGGAGAACTCCTTAATCACTTAAAGGGACACTCAATCAAAATTAAACTTTCATTATTCAGATAGAGCATGCCATTTTAAACAACTTTCCAATTTACTTCCATTAACAAAATGTGCACAGTCTTTTTATATTTAAACTTTTTGGGTCACCAGCTCCTACTGAGCATGTGCAAGAATAAGTGTGTATGCATTTGTGAATGGCTGGTGGCTGTCACATGGTACGTGTATGCATTTGTGATTGGCTGATGGCTGTCACATGGTACAGGGGGAGTGGAAAAAGACATAACTTAAAATTGTCAGAAAAAAAAAATCTACTACTCATTTGAAGTTCAGACTAAGTGCTATTGCATTGTCTTGTTATCTTGCATTTGTTGATTATGCAAATCTACTGTGTTGACTGGTCCTTTAATGGGTGCAATTCAGGTAGAAGCCATTACCAGAAACCAAGCTAAACAACAAAATGAGCCTAACCTGGTACAATGGAGTCAGGATTTTCCAAGTGAGGACCTGATCACTAGTCAAAAAGAAGACCCCATTATAGGTATCTTCTATAAACACATAGAAGATCCTGAAAGCAACCCCATTCCAAAAGAGGACGGTATTGGCAAGGAAGATCTTAGAATCTTAATGAAGTCCAGATCGCAATTCAAGTTACAGGATGGTTTGTTAATTAGAACCTCCAAAACTGGCATCCAGCAATGGGTGGTACCTACCCAGTTAAGAGGTCTCATGCTTCAACATGCCCATGATGCTCCCATATCTGGGCATCGTGGTGTCAAATTAACACCTGCTATATTGCGTGATTACGCCTTTTTGCCGCATATGTTGAAAGATGTTCAAACCTGCTGTCAAGGTTGTTTAATCTGTCCACAATTCCAACCCACTGCAACAACGCATAGAGTGCCATTGCCAAATCCACTCAATTTGGATTTTTGTAAAATGTGGTATTTATTAAAAAGGTTTAAAAACAAATACAAACAGTGGAATAAGGGTATCCAAATGTCCCCCTATACATACAATGTGTTTCTCGGCGCGTGTTTCTTGCCTGAGGTTGTATTATATTACTATGTGGAATGTTGGAATAGAGGGCATGCACATCGCAACGAGATCCACAGGTAGTCCTCCTGTATAACGAAACCCTCCAATTTTAGGAGCAAATCAGGGGAGTCCTTAATATGTAAATGCAATGCGAGTATATACTTTTATAAAAAACAGTCAAGGTAGGCTGGTGCAATGTCAGTGAGACTTCCAATCCCCGCAATAATGGGCCTCCCAGGGGGACACTGGGTGTTCTTATTTATTTTGGGGAGATGGTAGTAGAAAGCATAATACGGTTTGACAGGGACTAAAAAATCTTTTTCGGATTTAGAAATGATACCTTCCTGGAAACCAAAGTTAATAATAAAAACTAGTATTTTGAGGTATCTATCAGTTAGATCTGATACAAATTTTTGGTAATAGTTCTTATCATTAAGTATATTATAGGCCTCTGTCTAATAGTCTGACAAATCCTGTAAAATAATCCTGGTCGCAGATCCTTTTAATTTCTTCTCTGCAAAATATTTTTGCAGGGACAGTTACCGTATGAACCTATTGACATCCACATACAATTCAAACATATTATGTGAATCTGAGGGACTAAACGACAATCCTTTTCCTAAAATCCTAACTTCATCATCAGATAATAGGTGGGAAGATAAATTAAATATCCCACTTTCAGTTTCTGTAATCTATTCTCTTTGAGGTTTGATTTTCTTCCTCTGTTTTCACATCTTCATGGACCCTTTTGCCCCTTTGATTGGGTGTGTTTGTAATTAATTACAATTAATTAATTGTTTCTAGAAATTCTGCAATTTTGGGTTGAGGGTATCTGGGTTTTTGGTGCCTGTCTAAAAAAGACTGGTTACTATGGCTTTCACTACCATTCTGGTGATAATCTGTATTCCCTGAAGTGGAAGGTAAGTCATATCTTTGTTCTTCTCTAGAATTCTGGCATGTATCCAGAGGGGGGATAATGGATTGAGGGGGATTATTGTAATTGTGACGTTTATCTGAAGAAGCATAATGATTTTGATAATGATTATCAAAGTTAGATCTAGACGTGGATTTATGATTAGATCTAGGGATAAAAACAGAATTTATGCTTACCTGATAAATTACTTTCTCTTACGGTGTATTCAGTCCACGGATTCATCCTTACTTGTGGGATATTCTCAATCCCTATAGGAAGTGGCAAAGAGAGCACACAGCAAAGCTGTCCATATAGCTCCCCTCAGGCTCCGCCCCCCCAGTCATTTGACAGACGGTTAGGAGAAAAAGGAGAACCATAGGGTGCAGTGGTGACTGTAGTTATTTTAAATTAAATTTGAACCTGACTTTAATGTCAGGGCGGGCCGTGGACTGAATACACCGTAAGAGAAAGTAATTTATCAGGTAAGCATAAATTCTGTTTTCTCTTACTTGGTGTATTCAGTCCACTGATTCATCCTTACTTGTGGGATACCAATACCAAAGCTTTTAGGACACGGATGAAGGGAGGGAACAAGTCAGGTCACCTAAACGGAAGGCACTACTGCTTGAAAAACCTTTCTCCCAAAAATAGCCTCTGAAGAAGCAAAAGTATTGAATTTGTAAAATTTGGCAAATGTATGCAGTGAAGACCAAGTCGCTGCCTTACAAATCTGTTCAACAGAAGCCTCATTCTTGAAAGCCCATGTGGAAGCCACAGCTCTGGTGAAATGAGCTGTAATTCGTTCAGGAGGCTGCTGTCCAGCAGTCTCATAAGCCAATCGGATGATGCTTTTCAGCCAAAAGGAAAGAGAGGTAGCAGTCGCTTTCTGACCTCTCCTCTTACCAGAATAGACGACAAACAAGGATGATGTTTTTCTGAAATCTTTAGTTGCTTTTAAATAGAATTTTAAAGCACGAACCACGTCAAGATTGTGTAAAAGTCGTTCCTTCCTAGACACTGGATTAGGACACAGAGAAGGAACAATGATTTCCTGGTTAATATTCTTATTAGAAACCACTTTTAGAAGAAAACCAGGTTTGGTACACAAAACAACCTTATCTGCATGGAACACCAGATAGGGTGAATCACACTGCAAAGCAGACAATTCAGAAACTCTTCGAGCAGAAGAAATGGCTACTAAAAACAAAACATTCCAAGATAATAACTTAATATCTATGGAATGTAAAGGTTCAAACGGAACCCCTTGAAGAACTGAAAGAACTAAATTTAGACTCCAAGGAGGAGCCACAGGCCTGTAAACAGGCTTGATTCTAACTAGGGCCTTTGCAAATGCCTGAACGTCTGGTACAGCTGCCAGGCGCTTATGTAACAGAATAGACAGAGCAGATATCTGTCCCTTTAAGGAATTAGCCGACAGACCTTTCTCCAATCCTTCTTGGAGAAAAGCTAGTATCCTTGGAATCCTAACCTTACTCCACGAGTAACCCTTGGATTCACACCAACCAAGATATTTCCGCCATTACTTATGGTAAATTTTCCTGGTGACAGGCTTTCTGGCCTGTATCAGGGTGTCTATAACTGATTCATAGAAACCACGCTTAGCTAGAATTAAGCGTTCAATCTCCAAGCAGTCAGTTGCAGAGAAACTAGATTTGGATGCTTGAAAGGACCTTGAATTAGAAGATCCTGCCTCGATGGCAGTTTCCATGGTGGGACTGATGACATGTCCACTAGGTCTGCATACCAAGTCCTGCGTGGCCACGCAGGCGCTATCAGAATTACCGAAGCCTTCTCCTGTTTGATTCTGGCTATTAGTCGAGGGAGAAGAGGAAACAGTGGAAAGACATAAGCTAGACTGAATGACCAAGGCGCTGTTAAAGCATCTATCAATGCCGCCTTGGGATCCCTGGATCTGTATCCGTAAAGGGGAAGTTTGGTGTTCTGACGGGACGCAATCAGATCCAATTCTGGAATGCCCCATAGCTGGGTCAGCTGAACAAAAACTTCCGTCTGGAGTTCCCACTCCCCCGGATGAAAAGTCTGACGACTTAGAAAATCCGCCTCCCAGTTGTCTACCCCTGGGATGTGAATTGCAGATAGATGGCAGGAGTGATCCTCCGCCCATTTGATGATCTTGGATACTTCCTTCATTGCTAGGGAACTCTTTGTTCCTCCCTGATGATTGATGTACGCTACAGTCGTGATGTTGTCCGACCGAAATCTGATGAATTTGGCCTCCGCTAGTTGAGGCCATGCCTGGAGCGTGTTGAATATCGCTCTCAGCTCCAAAATGTTTATCGGGAGAAGAGATTCTTCCCGAGACCATAGACCCTGAGCCTTCAGGGATTTCCAGACCGCACCCCAGCCTAACAGACTGGCATCGGTCGTGACAATGGTCCACTCCAGTCTGCGGAAACTCATCCCCTGAGACAGGTGATCTTGAGACAACCACCAGAGAAGAGAGTCTCTGGTTTTCTGGTCCATTTGTATTTGAGGAGATAAATCTGTGTAATCAGCATTCCACTGCTTGAGCATGCACAGTTGCAGTGGTCTGAGATGAATTCGGGCAAAAGGGACTACGTCCATTGCCGCCACCATTAAACCAATTACCTCCATGCACTGAGCCACAGAAGGCCGAGGAATGGAATGAAGAGCTCGGCAAGTATTCAACAGTTTGGACTTCCTGACCTCTGTCAGAAAGATTTTAATTTCTACCGAGTCTATTAGTGTTCCCAGGAAGGGAACCCTTGTAAGCGGGGACAGAGAACTTTTTTCTACGTTCACCTTCCACCCGTGAGACCTTAGAAAGGCCAGAACAATGTCCGTATGAGCCTTGGCTCTGTGGAAAGACGACACCTGTATTAATATGTCGTCTAGGTAAGGTGCTACTGCAATGCCCTGCGGTCTTAGCACCACCAGAAGGGACCCTAGCACCTTTGTGAAAATTCTGGGAGCGGTGGCCAACCCGAAAGGAAGGGCCACGAACTGGTAATGTTTGTCCAGAAAGGCGAACCTTAGGAACTGATGGTGACCTTTGTGGATAGGAATATGTAGGTACGCATCCTTTAGATCCACGGTAGTCATATATTGACCTTCCTGGATCATCGGCAAGATTGTCCGAATGGTTTCCATCTTGAAAGACGGAACTCTGAGGAATTAGTTTAGAATTTTTAGATCCAGGATTGGCCTGAAAGTTCCCTCCTTTTTGGGAACTACGAACTGGTTTGAGTAAAAGCCCAGTCCTTGTTCCGCAATTGGAACTGGGTGTATTACTCCCATTTTTAGGAGATCTTCTACACAGCGTAAGAACGCTTGTTTCTTTGTTTGGTCTGAAGACAAACGAGAAATGTGGAACCTTCCCCTTGGGGGAGAATCCTTGAATTCTAGAAGGTACCCCTGAGCAACTATTTCTAATGCCCAGGGATCCGGAACGTCTCTTACCCAAGCCTGTGCAAAGAGAGAAAGTCTGCCCCCTACTAGATCCGGTCCCGGATCAGGGGCTACCCCTTCATGCTGTCTTGGTAGCAGGAGCAGGCTTCTTGGACTGTTTACCCTTATTCCAGCCCTGCAAGGGTTTCCAGGTTGCTTTGGGCTGGGAAGCGTTATCTTGCTTTGCGACAGCAGATGTTGCAGCAGGTCCGCTCCTGAAGTTGCGAAAGGAGCAAAAATTAGCCTTGTTTTTAGCCTTAAATGGCCTATCTTGTGGAAGGGCATGGCCCTTGCCCCCAGTGATATCTGAAATAATTTCTTTCAGCTCTGGGCCGAAAAGGGTCTTCCCCTTGAAGGGAATATTTAACAGTTTTGTTTTGGAAGACACATCCGCCGACCATGACTTGAGCCAAAGCGTTATTCGCGCCATGATGGCAAAACCTGAGTTTTTCGCCGCTAGTTTAGCTAACTGGAGAGCGGCATCAGTGATAAAAGAATTAGCCAGCTTTAGAGCATGAATTCTATCCATGACCTCATCGTATGAAGTCTCCCTTTGGAGCGACTCCTCCAGGGCCTCAAACCAAAAAGCCGCTGCAGTAGTTACAGGAATAATGCAGGCAATTGGTTGAAGCAGAAAACCTTGCTGAACAAAAATTTTCTTCAGCAATCCTTCCAATTTTTTATCCATAGGATCTTTGAAAGCACAACTGTCCTCTATTGGTATAGTTGTACGCTTAGCAAGTGTTGAAACAGCCCCCTCTACCTTAGGGACCGTCTGCCACTCGTCCCGTCTGGGGTCATTTATGGGGAACATTTTCTTAAAGATAGGGGGGGGAACAAAGGGTACACCTGGTCTCTCCCACTCCCTAGTCACAATATCCGCCACCCTCTTTGGGATCGGAAATGCCTCAGTGTATACAGGGACCTCTAAAAACCTGTCCATCTTACACAATTTTTCTGGGACCACCATGGGGTCACAATCATCCAGCGTAGCTAAAACCTCCTTAAGCAGGACGCGGAGGTGTTCCAGCTTAAATTTAAACGCTAAGGAATATGAATCTGCCCGCTGAGAAACTTTTCCTGTATCAGAAATTTCTCCCTCAGACAGACCTCCCCTCACTGCTACTTCTGAGTTTTGTGAGGGTACTACAGATAAATCATCCAAAGCTTCTGATTGCTCATCCTCTGTATTTAATACTGAGCTATCGCGCTTTTTTGAAAAAAATGGCAGTTTGGATAAAAATGCTGCAAGGGAATTATCCATGACTGCTGCTAATTGTTGTAAAGTAATAGGGGCCAATGCGCTAGAGGTACTAGGCATCGCTTGTGCGGGCGTAACTGGTGTCGACACATGGGGAGAGGAAGAAGGACTATCCTCATTACCCTCTGTTAAAGAATCATCTTGGGCTACATTTTTAAGTGTCACTGGATGGTCTTTAAAATGCTTAGATGTTTTAGCACACTTTACACATAAATGCAATGGGGGTACCGCCATGGCTTTTAAACATTAAGAACAAGGTCTATCTGAAGTCTCAGACATGTTTGACAGACTTATACAGCACTACAATACAGAAAAAAATCACTTTTTGAAAAAACGTTACTGTGTCTTTAAATAATAAAAAGCACACACTTTTTTTCCAAATCACCACAAATTTTCAAATCAATTAACCCCTTATTGACCAAACCAGAGCAAATTGCAGTAAACAACCGGTTTAACACACTACAGCACGGTGCCACAGTCTTTGCTGCGGCCCTACCTTCCTTTAGGGTTATTTGTAGCAGAAATATAAGCCTCCTTGATGTCCTCCTTCACTCTCAGGACTCTACACGTGAAGCTGCATGAAGCTGTCTTGATATTAACTGCGCAACTGAGGCGCGAAAATGAGGCCCCCTCCCTCTTCAGTCCAGAGTTATGGGGCCTTCCTGAGTCAGACTAGGCGTCTAATAATATGCCAGGCGTAATAAAAACCCCAAAAGTGTTTCCAACGTTTCAAACACTTGAATAAATATAAGATTCCATTAATAAAATAATCGATTTAGCCCATCACAGTGTCTACCAGTATTTAAGCCCTTAACTGAAGCCATCCTTCTATACTGCGTCTCAGAAAATGGCTTACCTTCCCTCATGGGGATTTCTGTCAGTCTTCTAGCATTACCAGGTCTTGTTAGAAATAAATGACTGAGCATACCTTAAGCAGTTAAGCCTGCAAACTGTTCCCCCCAACTGAAGTTGTCCGGTACTCAACAGTCCTGTGTGGGAACAGCAATGGATTTTAGTTACAGCATGCTAAAATCTTTTTCCTCTCAGCAGAAATCTTCATCACTTTCTGCCTCAGAGTAAATAGTACAAACCAGCACTATTTTAAAATAACAAACTCTTGATTGAAGAAATAAAACTATAAATCTAACACCACAAACTCTTTACCCTCCCGTGGAGATGCTACTTGTTAGAGCGGCAAAGAGAATGACTGGGGGGGCGGAGCCTGAGGGGAGCTATATGGACAGCTTTGCTGTGTGCTCTCTTTGCCACTTCCTGTAGGGATTGAGAATATCCCACAAGTAAGGATGAATCCGTGGATTGAATACACCAAGTAAAAGAAATTATGTTCCTGTCCATAAGATGCATCTACTCTGAGGACCTCATACCGATTAGGGCAGGGGTGTCCAAACTTTGCTCTCCAGAGGTTTTGGAACTACATTTCCGATGATGCTCAGCCAGCATTTTATCTAGCTGAGCATCATGGGAAATGTAGTTCCAAAACCTCTGGAGAGCAAAGTTTGGACATCCCTGGATTAGGGGCTCTGTTATTGTTTCTATTGTAGTAGGGGTGATGTTGTTGTTAGTCATGGAAATACCTATTGTTTCTAGAGTGGTCCCTGGGAGGATAATAAGTGGAGCTATAGTCTATAGGAGGATAATTAGTCCTATTAGTGTATAGGTTTTTATGGTAATTTTTATGATTGTAATTAATGGAGTGATCAGTATTGTTCTTTCTTTGTGGTTTAGATACCAAGACCCACTCCTGTGAAGGAATTGGCTAGTTTGAGAGCCTTAATCCTATCTTGTATATGCAACAGAGTCTCTACTAAAATTTATTCAGACAAGGTGTTGAACCAATAAGATGTCGCACTTGCTACTGTGGCAATACAAACTGCAGGTTGCCATTGAAGACCTTGATGAACATACATCTTCTTCAAATAAGCTTCCAGCGTTTTGTCCATGGTATCCTTAAAGGAGCAGCTATCCTCTTCTAAAGGGATCGTAGTTCTCTTAGCCAGAGTAGAAATAGCCCCTTCTACTTTAGGCACCGTGCGTCAAGAATCTTTAATGGAGTCAGCAAAAGGAAACATCTTTTTAAATACGGGAGACGGGAAGAAAGGAATCCCTGGCTTCTCCCATTCCTGTGATATAATCTCCGTCACATGGTCTGGGACAGGAAAAACTTCCGCAGAGGAAGGAACATCATAGTATTTATTAAGTTTACTAGACTTCTTAGGGTTGACAACGACAGAAGTATCGGAGTTGTCCGAAGTAGCCAATACCTCCTTTAATAGTACACAAAGATGATGAAGCTTAAATCTAAAGTTTACTTCTATAGTATCAGATAAAGGAATAATACAGAAACCTTACTATCTGAATGTCTAATTTTCCTCTTGCATTTTCCCAGCATAGGAAAAGCAGATAATGCCGCAGATACCGCAGAAGATACCTGTGCAGCAAAATATGCAGGCAAATAAGCTCCTCCAGGAGGCTGAGAGGAACTGCAGGGCACTGTATGTGACGCCATAGAGGCTTGGGACGTATGAGGAGAAAGCTGTGGCATTGCCTGAACAGCATCATCCTGAGAGACATTGGGCTCAGCGGGCAACAATTTATCTTTAAATTGAAGAGTTCTAGCTAAGCATGCAGCACAGAATTCCATAGGCAAAACAATTTTGCCTCAAGGCATAACAAGCATTTGTCAAAAAACAGAGTCTTCCATGTCCATAATATTAAATAAAAAAATCCCCAAATTGCAGAAATGTTTTAAATACACTGTCACTTTAAGAATTTTTAATACCACAGCCGCTTAACGTTATGCAAAAATTCTTTAAAATAATAAACCAATCAGGCCCCCTACAACTCAGACAGGCTGAGGTGCCTTACCGTAACACTTATACACAATTTGGTTGCCAGAAGTCTCTAAAACACTGAGGAGACTGAAATTCAATGACGCCGCTCCTTGAATTTCCGACAATTTAAAGTTTATGCATAAATCCCTGTATAAAACATAAGCCCCCCACACACACACTAATAAAGTATTTCAACAAAATTAGCCCAAAGAGGAAAAAAGTCCCAATAAAGGGAAGATTAACCCCTAGTCTCAACCAACATAATGTGCCTGCCCACTGCCAAAGAGAATCCTGTATAAAGGATTTTAAAAATGTCCCCATCTACTGCATATGAAATATTCTTCTGAAGTGCAAGTCTCCAAGACCTAGAACACAAAAGTACTTACTTGCAGTCTAGCTGTCCGGAAGGACACAGCTCACAAGGCGTGAAAGGACACATACTCCTTACAGAGACCTGTAGAAAAAGAAAGAACAGAGTAACCAACTCTGGCTTTCTGTACCATGGGCAGCAATGTGTTAGGAAGTTGTGAAGTAGTCCTTGCTTTGTTTCCTAACTGCTTAAAAGCCACCACTACTCTACTGAAGAGATTGACGTGGACTCAGCTAAACCCAAATCCTTGCTTGCAGGGAAAAGAACCCGGAAAAGGAATTAATTTCTTCAGACACCAAAATTCACCTGCTCCACTGACAGAGGCAAATAGAATGACTGGGGATTATGGGTAGGGGAGTGACACTTAACAGCTTTGTGGTGCTCTTTGCCTCCTCCTGCTGGCCAGGAGTGATATTCCCACTAGTATTTAAATTAAGTTGTGGACTCTCCATATCTTAGGAAAGAAATTAGAGCTTAAATTTGTCAACAACAAACTTAACCTAACAGATTGCACAACATCTAAAAGAAGATATCTTAACCATAACATCTACAGAAATAGTACACATACCAGCTCCCTCTGTCTCTTGAGACATATTCAAGGGAAAACAACAATTCCCCTCCCAACTAAAGCAATAAAAGGGAGAGGTAATAGGTGGAAGGGGCACTCATTCCCAGAGACTTGGAAGACAAAACTAAAAAGACACCAGCATTCAGGATCATATAACAAAGAGTACTAATATAGGTCTTTACATGTATGATAGAAAAACAAAATAAAGCTTTCCATAAACAAAAATTGTGTGGTTGGTGTTTCTGATGGGCATACATCATTCTTTAATTTATCCACTGGCAATTCAACCCATGACAGTATATATACATGTGTTTTATACTGATGCTGAAACACGGTAAAGTATTCAAAATGTATATTAAACACACATTACATCATCAGTATGGCTAAAAACAATGTATTATTAGATACATACCCTTTCCAACTATAGCAACTGAACCTTCTGAATGTGTCCAGTCATAATCATAGGAACTGATTTGCTGAAAACTTGAGGCTGATCCAGTAATTCCTAGAAGAGACGCATTGTTACTTTCTGAATATAATGTATTATTATTTCAAGGGTTACTAGTTTTAAAGTCAATATAAATTATGCTAACAAAATTAAACAATAATTTGAAAATGTCTGTTTTACACATATAACTTTGAAAATGCACTATTAATTTGTAATATATATATAAAATAATATGGCCTTAAATAAGTTCAAATGTTCTATTATGGCATCACCCATAAGAAAGTAAAACATATTATGTCACCTCTGGCATTACACAGTTCAGCAAGAACATACAAATTCAAACATTATCCAACCTTTCATAGGTTTTAAAGGTTTCTGTTGGTCTTTGGGCTGATGTTTTGTATGGCCAAGAGACAGCTCTTTTGTATGATCTTCTTCAGCATCTATGATGCCATTTCTATAATGCATACGTTGTCCGACTACTCTCACTGGTTTCTCTTGAGTAGATGTTCCTGAAAAAACAAAATAACATAAAACACTACTATGCTACATTCTATTATTTATCTTTTATAGTCTAAAAAGATTTTGTATCTTAATTCTGTGAGAGTTTTTAACAGCAGCAGAAGTAAATTAAAGGGACACTAAACCCAAACTTGTTCTTTAAAGATTCAGATAGAGCATGCCATTTTAAGCAACTTTCTTATTTACTCCTATTATCAATTTTTCTTCATTCTCTTTCTATATTTATTTAAAATGCAGGAATGTAAAGCTTAAATACCTGCTTTTTAAATAAACATAGCAAGAGAACAAAGAAATATTGATACTAGGAGTAAATTAGAAAGTTGCTTAAATTTGCATGCTCTATCTGAATCATGAAAGAAAAAAACAATTGGGTTTAGTATCCCTTTGACAACCAAGGACGTACAGGGTACGTCTTACAAAAACTGTCACTTAATGACCAAGGACGTACCCTATATGTCCTCAGGGGTTTTAAGCGGTGGAAGCGATCGTGATAGCTTGCAGCCGCTTTCAAGGTATTTTGAGGCATCACTGCAATACCTTTTTTACCCACCCATGCAGAGAGAGTCACTCTGTGGCCCTCTCTGCATCGGCCAGCGATGGTGCCGATCGTTGGTGGGTGGGAGCCATAGCAGGGAGGCAGGTGGGCGGCCCATTGCTGGATCACTTCCTGATCTGGTGCGTGCAAGTGGTTGGGTGCGTGAGGGAGGGGAGCGTGCACACTAGTAATAATACATTGAAGGTGATGGGATTGAGGGAGAGGGAAAGGGGGGGCAATTAAATATAAAGAAAGGGATCTGGGGGGGTAGGCTATTGAGGGGGGCAGCTACACTACAGAAAATTGGCTTTTATGCCAATTATTATTTTTTTTTTTTTTATTATTATTTTTAAGCAAACAGCTGCCAGTACCCAAAATGGCAGCAAATAGGTAGAGGGGGGAGGGTTAGAGAGCTGTTTGCGGGAGGATCAGGGAGGTTGGGGGCTAAGGGGGGATCCAACACTGCAGAACAAATACATAAATATAAATAAATATATATATATATATATATATATATATATATATATATATATATATATATATATATATATATATATATATATATATATATATATATATATATATAGAGAGAGAGAGAGAGAGAGTCTTATTTAGTACTGGCAGACTTTCTGCCAGTACTTAAGATGACGGTGACAATTGTGAGGTGGGGAGAAAATAGAGCTGTTTGAGGGGGGTCAAGGAGGTATCAGGGGGTGGGATATGTCAGATGGGAGGCTGATCTCTACACTAAAGCTTAAATTAACCCTACAAGCTACCTAATTAACCTCTTAACTGCTGGGCATAATACAAGTGTGGTACACAGCAGCATTTAGCGCCCTTCTAATTACCAAAAAGCAATGACAAAGCCATATATGTCTGCTATTTCTGAACAAAGGGGACCCCAGAGAAGCATTTACAACCATTTGTGCCATAATTGCACAAGCTGTTTGTAAATAATTTCAGTGAAAAAGTTTGTGAAAAAGTGAACAATTTTTTTTATTTGATAGTATTTGGCGGTGAAATGGTGGCATGAAATATACCAAAATGGGCCTAGATCAATACTTTGGATTGTCTACTATAAAAAATATATACATGTGACGGGATATTCAGGGATTCCTGACAGATATCAGTGTTACAATGTAACTTATGCAAATTTTGAAGAAGAAAAAAATAGTTTCGAAATAGCAAAGTGCTACTTGTACTTATTACCCTATAACTTGCCAAAAAAGAACATGTAAACATTGGGTATTTCTAAACTCAGGACAAAATGTAGAAACTATTTAGTATGGTTGTTTTTTGGTGGTTGTAGATGTATAACAGATTTTGGGGGTCAAAGTTAGAAAAAGTGTGGTTTTTTCCATTTTTTTTTCATATTTTCTAAAAAATGTTATAGTAAATTATAAGATATGATGAAAATAATGGTATCTTTAGAAAGTCCATTTAATGGTGCAAAAAAACGGTATATGATATATGTGGGTACAGTAAATGAGTAAGAGGAAAATTACAGCTAAACACAAACACCGCAGAAATGCCCTGGTCCCAAACGGTAAGAAAATTCGAAAGTACTGCGGTCACTAAGGGGTTAATTTTACAACATATTTTTTGCTTTTACTTTACTTTATACAAAATATATACAGTTTATCAATTAATGACAAAACACAAGTTATTACCAGCCTTTCAGTTGTAAAATAAATGAACAGAAGTAGGGATATTCTTATGTTGAAGTTCTGGAACAAAATACACTCTGTACCCCTCAACAAGACACAGCAAACACCACACCTTCTTACAGATATCTTAGAATTTAATAAAAACAAATTCAAATGATTATATTGGAGGATACAGTGATAACTGTTAATCCGAGATATTAAACGCTGCCATTAAATGTTTTTTGTCATTGCATTTTATACAACTTCTTAAAATTAGCCCTGACCATTAATGTGTTGCAGCAAAATAATTTAAAGGGTGTGAATACTGAACAGCTTCACCTTATCTTCTTGTCGTACATGTCTCTTGTAAATTAGGACATTTTATTTTATACATGATTAAATTAAAATTTAAAAAATGCCTTCAATGGGACTTTTCATTTGTTATTTTTTTTTTAATTTTCTAGTTCCCCTCAGATACACATACTAAACTGATCCTTATGTTGACCCTAGACAAAAGGAAACTGTGTCCACAAATGAGCTCTCTAAGCAAATTGAACTTCCTTAAAGATTTAATTATGCTTTAACCCTTTGAGTGCTAATGACGGCTCTGAGCCGTCACAGAGTTTCCCACTCTGGTGCTAATGACGGCTCAGAGCCGTCACTAGCACTCTCCCATTTTGAGGGAGATCTGGGGGCTCCCACCCGCTCCTACCCCAGCGATCGTGCCTGTAGAGTGACAGGCATCGCCGGGGCTTCCCATTTTGCATGGTGACGTCACACACAATAACGTGATGATGTCACTGCGCAACTTAATTTGTACTTAACAATGTTAAGTATAAGAGCAGGGGGCATGCTGCTTAGAAGCCTGTATCTCAGGCATCTAAGCAGCTACAGACCCCCAAGCACCTAACCTTTCCAATAGTGTAAGTATTTGGGGTCTGAAAAAAAAAGTTACAAAAAAAATGTTTAAAAAATAAAAACAAACTTAAAAAAATCTTAGCACCCAGGTGGGAAAGTGCTTAGCACTCAAAGGGTTAAAAGGACATGAAACCCAATTTTTTTCTTTCGTGATTCAAATAGAGAATAACATTTTAAACAACTTTCTAATTTACTTTTATTATCTAATTTGTTTCATTCTCTTGGTATCATTTGTTGAAGGAGCAAAAATGCACTAATGGTTTCTAACTGAACACATTATTAAGCCAATCACAATCTATTTATATCTGCAGCCACCAATCAACAGCAAGAAGTTAGGTTCTCTGCTGCTACTGAGCTTGCTTAGATAAACCTTTCAGCAAAGGATAGCAAGAGAAGGAAGCAAATTAAATGATAGAAGTAAATTGGAAAGTTGTTTAAAATTGTATTCTCTATCTGAATTATGAATGGAAAAAAATTGGGTTTTATGTCCCTTTAAGCATGAAGAAACTTAACTATACTGTCTACATACAGTATATTAAGTCAGACTTACATCTAACAAACTTCGCTGCATAAAAACTGACAACAAAAAAAAGCACTTCACGCCCTTTTTATTTTTCTACATCCCTCGTTTTTAATGTATCTCCCCTCCTGCTGGCAAAAAAACTGTTGTTAGCCTTACTGACAATATTGGGGAATGTAATATATGAAAACAGAATACTGTGTTCTATGTAATATTTTGAGTTGACTGTCGCATTTGGACCCCCAAATGATGATTTACAGAATCGTCCTAGTTCATCTTGATACGATTCACACTGATATTTGTGCTTTTTTATTTTATTTTTTATATATGCACAGTATATACACTGTCAAAACGGTATTAAAGTTATATTCTTTAAAAAAAACAACAAACAAAAAAAACACTTCTTACCAACTACAGTACTTAATCCATTCAAGGAATCAGTACAATGATGCTCTCACAAAATGTTTGAAGTTACTATTCTTTAATCATATGAACTTTTAATGTGTAAGCTATTAGCATGAAGTTGACCAGAGAGCAAACAAACTATTTTACCACATAAAAAGTGGCTTAACAAAGGGCTATTATAAGTGATAACTGAATAGGTAACTACCTCTTAGAACAAGTTACTATGCATTTATTGTCATAAAGAAAAAGTAGTAAACAACACTACTCCTACTTGAAGCATAGCACATAAAGTATGTGACACTGTAGCAATTTATATGCAAAGCGATATTACGGCAATGTTCTTCAGGTAATATACTGGTATAACTCTGAAAGTTATATCAAGATTACATTTAAAAGATATGATGGTGTAGTTTATACCTTGATGATGATGTTCTAGTTTTTTGTAAGTATCCTTATTTCGGGGAGATGGAAGTCTAGGGGGTCGCGCCTTTGATTTAGGAATAGAAGTCACATCAGATCTGTCAAAAAAGTAGACAGAAAAAACAAATAATAAAATAGCACTTAAATACAACGAAATATGCAGTGAGTAAATGTGCCCTGTGCAAAAAGACTATCTGACAAACACCTATATGCATAACATGAAGTGGTAATGATTGTGAACTTGCATGTACAGATTATTCAGCTCTGCTATTTTGTTGGTTGCTATAGAATATATATATATATATATATATATATATATATATATATATATATATATATATATATATATATATACACACACACACTATAGCAACCAACAAAATAGCAGAGCTGAATAATCTGTACATGCAAGTTCACAATCATTACCACTTCATGTTATGCATATAGGTGTTTGTCAGATAGTCTTTTTGCACAGGGCACATTTACTCATTATGTACTGTCCCAGTATGAATCCGCCCTCCTGTAGTCAACCACCTAGCTGTTCAACTTGAAAATAATAGTAATCCAACAAAAGCAGCAACAAGCCAGGATTTGCATCAAACAAAAAGTCAAAGTTATTGATGTTTCAGGGATATTTTTTCAGCTGAAGTTAGGGACCCAAGTAATGGATGGGCCATGAAGGGTAAATTTGACTAATCACCTCATGGCCAACAGCTGTAATTAACCCTCCGTTTTATGTTTTTCCAATATTTGCAGCTACTTGTATGTGCGTGAGTGCAAGACAGAATTTGTTGCTTGTCTAAACTGTCCAATATGCACATGGACAACAATAAAGTTTCAACTGTATATTTAAAAAAAAAAAGTGACAAATAACTTTACTACACAAACACGATATATGATCACCTGTTGTTTTCTCATGTATGACACGCCCATGATGACAGATCATATACTCTGCACAGTAACCTAAGAAGAATATAACAGGACTCAAGGCTGTTAGTGTTTAACATATTAAACTGAAAGACTCTCTATTGCATCCCTCTAAAGACTCCGTAAGGGCAGCATTACTTCTCTTCCACAATTACACAAACATGCCATATGCCCTGAAGTCACCTGTGGCATTGCAGAGAGTATGGATCAAGTTAATGATCTCTCATGCTGTCTGTCTCCTTGGTGAACTTGCACAAGCGTATATCTGAAGTCAAGATATCAATGCTGATGGAGGAAATCAAGAATGTCACTTTTACATTAATTTCTATTATAAAATGTACTTTGTTTCCTTGGTATCTTTGTTGAAAAGCATATGCACATATACTCAGCAGCAAGGAACTATTGGGAGCTATTTGGTGTTTGTCATTGGCTCTCAGTTATGTTCAGCCCGGTCCAATGTGTTTAATTTCATTGTAGGGGTAAAACACATAATTTCATGCAAGCAACAGTGCAATAATAAAGTGCTCTTACACATATTACAACATTTTCTTTTTGGACTTTTATGTACACTTAAGGATAGTCTAGTCAAAAATAATCTCATGATTCAGATAGAGCATGCCATTTTAAGCAACTTTCTAATGTACTCCTATTATCAATTTTTCTTTGTTCCCTTGGTATCTTTATTTTAAAAAGCTGGAAAGTAAGCTTAGGAGCCGGCCCATTTTTGGTTCAGCACCTGGGTAGCGCTTGCTGATTGGATGGCTGCATTTAGACACCAATCAGCAAGCGCTACCCCGGTGCTAAACCAAAAATGGGCCGGCTTCTACGCTTACATTCCAGCTTTTTAAAATAAAGATACTAAGAGAACATTTTTTTTTATAATATGAGTAAATAAGAAAGTTTCTTAAAAGTGCATGCTCTATCTGAATCATAAAAGTTTAATTGTGACTATACTATACACTACATACTTCTACTTCTAAATTGTAAATCCTGGTATAAATCACAGGAATCCAGTAACTAGGCAATCCTTACAAGAAGCCTCTTTTAAAGATATGGGGAGCTCATGCTTTACTACACTTACAAGAGGGTGGACAAGATTATAGGTAAACGGAAACCAGAGGGTTTAGTTTACTAATATATGAGTATGCTGCTGCTGAAAAGTTTGTGTCTTTAACACAAAATCTGAGCTTCACACCTCATTCTGAAAAAATGTGTGTGGTTTAGAAAATTTCCAGTAAACATTGCCTGGCTGCAAGTGGTTACTGTTTAACAGCTGATAAAGTCTTTATTTAGTTTAGTGCATGTCTTGGACAATTTCCAATTCACAGCTGAGGTATAAACTTCTGGGATATCCAAAGATTCTTTTCACGCTACAATAGGCAGATCATTCATTCCAACATTAACAACCATTTTTCTTTGTTAATCTACAGATATCAGATCAGATTGTTCTTTTTAAGATCAACCTTTTTTGCCCTAATAAGTATTATGAACAAATTGTTCAAGGTGATTTCAGAGATGACATTATTACTGCTGACAATAGTATTAAAGGGTATAATGTAGCCCCCAAAGCGTTCAGAATATAAGATGTCATTTTGTACCAATATAACAAAACACCAGAAACTGTCATTTCATAATCAAAATTTTCATTGTTTTTTGGTCCAGGAATACACCATTTTAAAAGCATTGCTTGATCTTATTTTCTTTATAGTGGCCAATTATGGATAAATATAAATGGTGCTCAAGTATCAATTCTCTGTTGTGAAAATTAAAAAATAAATAAAAAAACAAACATTTATGATATTAAATTATGGGGAATTGCAAAATAAATTTTATATATAGATATATTATTTTAAGTACACATTTTATGGGGAATTTAGTTTTGAGTTGGCCTCTTTAAAAGGAGATTAAAAGGGACATAAATACCTACATTCATACAGTTTTAAATAACAGAAAAATTATCAAATTGGCTTCATTCTCTTGGCATGCTTTGCTGAAGGAGCAGAAATGCACTACTGGGACCAAGCTGAACACAATGACAAAAAGCATATATGCGCAGCCACCAGTCATCTCCCAGTAACGTATTGTTGCTTCTGAGTCTACCTAGGTATCCTCTTCAACAAACGACACCAAGAAAATGAAGCAAATTAGATGATAGAACATGCGAGTTTAAGCAACTAAACAATTTACTTCCATTTGGATCATGAAAGTTTAATTTTGACTTTACTGTCTTTTTAAACGCTAATTTAACCACCTCCATATACTGATCAAAAGGCATGGGAATTCGAAAATTAGTTTTCTAAAAGAATGTTGAATATGGCGGCAGAAAGTTCTTTTCATTCTTGTTTCATTCTTGTGAAAGCACAACACACACAGATCTTGATTTACACAGATCTTTGTATGTTGCTCTTTCATAAGAATAAATCCGTCTGGGAAAAGAAATGACTGCTGCTACCCGCCGCCAGATTTTGCATTCGTTTACAAAATGAATTGCCGAATTCACATGCCTATTGATCGAGCATTAAAAAATTGGCATTATTCTTTCATTGTTAATTTTCCCTGCTTTTCGTTCAATTTACCCTTGAAATTGTGTATTTTTCAATTTCCTCTAAGAGAACTGAAGAGATGCTGCATATTTGAGCATGTAACATGATGCACAGCGATTACTTAGATTAGTACAGTAACTTATTTACATAATAGGAAATAAGACACACCCCTGGGGTGGTCTGGAAAGAAAACTCCACTTGTGCACAACACTGCAAGCTATCATTATGGTGTGGTGGGCATTTAAAGGACCACTGAACACAGTAGTATAGCATAATCAGTAAATGCATAATAAAAAGACAATGCAACAACACTTAGGGGGTCCATGTACTAAGCAGCATAATCTGCTTTGGAGCCTTTGTGGGGCAGTTTAGCAGCCTGCTTCCCGTAATGTAAGGCACAGCCGTCATTAGAAATCACCTCGAAGCTCGAACACACTCGCTCGGGGTGATTGATCGGCTCCTCTCGTGCAAGAAAAAAGGAGCAGCATTACACACGTGCTTGTGTATGTAATGGTACACTGTAAGTCAGCTGTCCATATGCTGCAAAGCCGTGCAGACAGGTGGTTCTCAAATTGTACTCATGTCGTTTAGTACATAGGGGTCCTTAGTTTGAATTTAAAATGAGTAGTAGATTTCATTGTGACAAAATTTTAAAGTTAGTTCTATTTTCCTTCTCACTGCATCATGTGACAGCCATCAGCCAATCACAAAATGCATATACGTATATTCTGTGAATTCTAGCACATGCTAAATAGAAGCTGGTGCCTCAGAAAATTCTGTGCTCTATCTAAAACATAAAAGTTGAATTTTGACTTTTGTGTCCCTGTAAGTAATAAACCAACCTCCTCTTAAATGTACATTAAACACAGAGATGGTTATTCTAGTAGTTAATGTATAACTGCCCCTTTTTTGATAAGATAACATGCTTTTAAACCTAGAGACACCTAGGTTACAACATGGTGGTGTGCCCATAACTTATTTACATTTATTTGGTCAATATTCAAACAACTAGTGTAACAAGATTTTTTTTTTTTTGTTTGTTTTTAATACATCCTTATGTCTGGCATTTATTTAGTCATTTATATCATTTAAAAACTGTGAACTCAGACAACCAATCACATCCTGAAGCAAGCACACAAAATTGAAAAAAATATATTTTTTAAATGTTCATGAAACTTTGCATATTAGGAAATTAGAAATAAATATAGATAAATAAATGTAGAATCATTAAAAAAAACATAATTTTTGCTTACCTGATAAATTTATTTCTCTTGTGGTGTATCCAGTCCACGGATCATCCATTACTTGTGGGATATTCTCCTTCCCAACAGGAAGTTGCAAGAGGATCACCCACAGCAGAGCTGCTATATAGCTCCTCCCCTAACTGCCATATCCAGTCATTCGACCAAAACTAGCCGAGAAAGGAGAAACCATAGGGTGCAGTGGTGACTGTAGTTTAAAATTTAGACCTGCCTTAAAAGGACAGGGCGGGCCGTGGACTGGATACACCACAAGAGAAATAAATTTATCAGGTAAGCATAAATTATGTTTTCTCTTGTTAGGTGTATCCAGTCCACGGATCATCCATTACTTGTGGGATACCAATACCAAAGCTAAAGTACACGGATGAAGGGAGGGACAAGGCAGGTACTTAAACGGAAGGAACCACTGCCTGTAGAACCTTTCTCCCAAAAATAGCCTCCGAAGAAGCAAAAGTATCAAATTTGTAAAATTTTGAAATGGTATGAAGCGAAGACCAAGTCGCCGCTTTGCAAATCTGTTCAAAAGAAGCCTCATTTTTAAAGGCCCAGGTGGAAGCCACAGCTCTAGTAGAATGAGCTGTAATCCTTTCAGGGGGCTGCTGTCCAGCAGTCTCATAGGCTAAGCGTATTACGCTCCGAAGCCAAAAAAGAAAGAGAGGTTGCAGAAGCCTTTTGACCTCTCCTCTGTCCAGAGTAAACAACAAACAGGGAAGATGTTTGACAAAAATCTTTAGTCGCTTGTAAGTAAAACTTTAAAGCACGGACTACGTCCAAATTATGTAAAAGACGTTCCTTCTTTGAAGAAGGATTAGGACACAATGATGGAACAACAATCTCTTGATTAATATTCTTGTTGGAAACTACCTTAGGTAAAAACCCAGGTTTTGTACGCAGAACTACTTTATCTGTATGGAAAATCAGATAAGGAGAATCACATTGTAAAGCTGATAACTCAGAGACTCTACGAGCCGAGGAAATAGCCATCAAAAACAGAACTTTCCAAGATAAAAGTTTGATATCAATGGAATGAAGGGGTTCAAACGGAACTCCTTGAAGAACCTTAAGAACCAAGTTTAAGCTCCATGGAGGAGCAACAGGTTTAAACACAGGCTTAATTCTAACCAAAGCCTGACAAAATGCCTGGACGTCTGGAACCTCTACCAGACGCTTGTGCAAAAGGATAGACAGAGCAGAAATCTGTCCCTTTAAAGAACTAGCTGATAATCTTTTATCCAAACCCTCTTGGAGAAAGGACAATATCCTAGGAATCCTAACCTTACTCCATGAGTAATTCTTGGATTCACACCAATGAAGATATTTGGGCCATATCTTATGGTAGATTTTCCTGGTTACAGGCTTTCGTGCCTGTATTAAGGTATCAATGACTGACTCGGAGAAGCCACGCCTTGATAAAATCAAGTGTTCAATCTCCAGGCAATCAGTCTCAGAGAAATTAGATTTGGATGATTGAAAGGACCTTGTAGTAGAAGGTCTTGTCTCAGAGGCAGAGGCCAAGGTGGAAAGGATGACATGTCCACCAGGTCTGCATACCAGGTCCTGCGTGGCCATGCAGGCGCGATCAAGATCACTGATGCTCTCTCCTGTTTGATTTTGGCAATCAGTCGAGGGAGCAGAGGAAACGGTGGAAACACATAAGCCAGGTTGAAGAACCACGGTGCTGCTAGAGCATCTATCAGCGTCGCTTCTGGGTCCCTGGACCTGGATCCGTAACAAGGAAGCTTGGCGTTCTGGCGAGATGCCATGAGATCCAATTCTGGTGTGCCCCAACGATGAACCAATTGAGCAAACACCTCCGGATGGAGTTCCCACTCCCCCGGATGAAAAGTCTGACGACTTAGAAAATCCGCCTCCCAGTTCTCTACACCTGGGATATGGATCGCTGATTGATGGCAAGAGTGAGTCTCTACCCAGCGAATTATCTTGGAGACTTCTAACATCGCTAGGGAGCTCCTGGTCCCCCCTTGATGGTTGATGTAAGCCACAGTCGTGATGTTGTACGACTGAAATCTGATGAACCTCAGGGTTGCTAACTGTGGCCAAGCTAGAAGAGCATTGAATATTGCTCTTAACTCCAGAATATTTATTGGGAGGAGTTTCTCCTCCTGATTCCACGATCCCTGAGCCTTCAGGGAATTCCAGACTGCACCCCAACCTAGAAGGCTGGCATCTGTTGTTACAATTGTCCAATCTGGCCTGCGAAAGGTCATACCTTTGGACAGATGGACCCAAGATAGCCACCAAAGAAGAGAATATCTGGTCTCTTGATCCAGATTTAGCAGAGGGGACAAATCTGTGTAATCCCCACCCCATTCCACTGACTGAGCATGCATAATTGCAGCGGTCTGAGATGTAGGCGCGCAAATGGCACTATGTCCATCGCCGCTACCATTAAGCCGATCACTTCCATGCACTAAGCCACGGAAGGGCGCAGAATGTAGTGAAGAACACGGCAGGAATTTAGAAGCTTTGATAACCTGGACTCCGTCAGGTAAATTTTCATTTCTACAGAATCTATCAGAGTTCCTAGGAAGGAAACCCTTGTGAGGGGTGATAGAGAACTCTTTCCCTCGTTCACTTTCCACCCATGCGACCTCAGAAATGCCAACACTATGTCCGTATGAGATTTGCCAATTTGGAAGTTTGACGCCTGTATCAGGATGTCGTCTAGATAAGGGCCACTGCTTTGCCCCGTGGTCTTAGGACCGCCAGAAGAGACCCCAGAACCTTTGTAAAAATTCTTGGGGCTGTAGCTAACCCGAAGGGAAGAGCCACAAACTGGTAATGCCTGTCTAGAAAGGCAAACCTTAGGAACCGATGATGATCGTTGTGAATCGGTATGTGAAGGTAAGCATCCTTCAAATCCACTGTGGTCATGTACTGACCCTCCTGGATCATAGGTAGGATTGTCCGAATAGTTTCCATTTTGAACGATGGAACTCTGAGGAATTTGTTTAAGATCTTTAGATCCAAAATTGGTCTGAAGGTTCCCTCTTTTTTGGGAACCACAAACAGATTTGAATAAAATCCCTGTCCTTGTTCCATCTGTGGAACTGGATGGATCACTCCCATTATTAGGAGGTCTTGCACACAGCGTAAGAATGCCTCTTTCTTTATCTGGTTTACAGATAATCTCGAAAGGTGAAATCTCCCTTGTGGGGGGGAAGCTTTGAAGTCCAGAAGATATCCCTGAGATATGATCTCCAACGCCCAGGGATCCTGAACATCTCTTGCCCACGCCTGGGCGAAGAGAGAAAGTCTGCCCCCTACTAGATCCGTTGCCGGATAGGGGGCCGTTCCTTCATGCTGTCTTAGAGGCAGAAGCAGGCTTTCTGGCCTGCTTGCCTTTGCTCCAGGCCTGGTTAGATTTCCAGGCCGGCTTGGATTGCGCAAAAGTTCCCTCTTGTTTTATAGCAGAGGAAGTTGATGCTGCACCTGCCTTGAAGTTTCGAAAGGCACGAAAATTAGACTGTTTGGCCCTTGATTTGGCCCTGTCCTGAGGAAGGGTATGACCCTTACCTCCAGTAATGTCAGCAATAATTTCCTTCAAACCAGGCCCGAATAGGGTCTGCCCCTTGAAGGGAATGTTAAGTAATTTAGACTTTGAAGTCACGTCAGCTGACCAAGATTTAAGCCATAGCGCCCTACGCGCCTGGATGGCGAATCCAGAATTCTTAGCAGTTAGTTTAGTCAAATGAACAATGGCATCAGAAACAGAAGAATTAGCTAGCTTAAGTGTTCTAAGCTTGTCAAGTATTTCAGTAAATGGAGTAGCTGTCTGAAAGGCCTCTTCCAGAGACTCAAACCAGAACGCCGCAGCAGCAGTGACAGGAGCAATGCATGCAAGCGGCTGCAGGATAAAACCTTGTTGAATAAACATTTTCTTAAGGTAACCTAATTTTTTACCCATTGGATCTGAAAAAGCACAACTGTCCTCGACAGGGATAGTGGTACGCTTTGCTAAAGTAGAAACTGCTCCCTCCACCTTAGGGACCGTCTGCCATAAGTCCCGTGTGGTGGCGTCTATTGGAAACATTTTTCTAAAAATAGGAGGGGGGGGGGGGAAACAGCACACCGGGCCTGTCCCACTCCTTAGTAATAATTTCTGTAAACCTTTTAGGTATTGGAAAAACGTCAGTACACACCGGCACCGCGTAGTATTTATCCAGTCTACACAATTTCTCTGGCACTGCAATTGTGTCACAGTCATTCAGAGCAGCTAAAACCTCTCCAAGCAACACCCGGAGGTTCTCAAGCTTAAATTTAAAAGTAGACATATCTGAATCAGATTTCCCCGAGTCAGAGACGTCACCCACAGACTGAAGCTCTTCCTCAGCTTCTGCATATTGTGACGCAGTATCAGACATGGGCCTTAAAACATCTGCGCGCTCTGTATTACGTCTAACCCCAGAGCTATCGCGCTTTCCTCTGAATTCAGGCAGTCTGGCTAATACCGCTGACAGGGTATTATCCATGATTGCCGCCATGTCCTGCAAAGTAATCGCTATGGGCGTCTTTGATGTACTTGGCGTCATTTTAGCGTGAGTCCCTTGAGTGGGAGTCAAAGGGTCCGACACATGGGGAGAGTTAGTCGGCATAACTTCCCCCTCGTCAGAATCCTCTGCTGATAATTCTTTTAAAGATAACAGCTGATCTTTATTGTTTAAAGAGAAATCAATACATTTAGTACACATTCTCCTATGGGGTTCCACCATGGCTTTTAAACATAATGAACAAGGAGTTTCCTCTATGTCAGACATGTTTATACAGACTAGCAATGAGACTAGCAAGCTTGAAAAACACTTTAAATCAAGTTAACAAGCAATATAAAAAAAACGTTACTGTGCCTTTAAGAGAAACAAATTTTGCCAAAATTTGAAATAACAGTGGAAAAAAGGCAGTTAAACTAACGAAACTTTTACAGTGTATGTAACAAGTTAGCAGAGCATTGCACCCACTTGCAAATGGATGATTAACCCCTTAACCCCTTAAGGACCAGCGACGTACCCTGTATGTCGCTGGTCTTTTTTTGGGACTTGATTGTTTTATAGCGCGGTCTTGCCACCAGCGTTGAGACTGCTCTATTCAACAAAGCCTACTGAAGGGAGAGCATTAATAGCGTGTTATTGCTAGACTTGTGCTATTATGTCCTGAAAAAACCCTTAACGACCAGTGACATACAGGGTACATTGTGGTCATTAAGGGGTTAATACAAAAAAACATTAACAAAACGAAAAATATTCATAACATTCATAACAACTGCCACAGCTCCTACTTTTGAAGCCCTTTGAGCCCTTCAGAGATGTCCTATAGCATGCAGGGGAATGCTGAGGGAAGCTGAATGTCACAGTTTGTAATTTTAACTGCACCAACTGTAACTTTTATACTATAACAGTGGAAAGCCTCAGGAAACAGTTTCTAGGCAAAAATAAAGCCAGCCATGTGGAAAAAAACTAGGCCCCAATAAGTTTTATCACCAAAGCATATATAAAAACGATTAAACATGCCAGCAAACATTTTATATTGCACATTAATCAGAGTATATACCTCTGATAGCAAGCCTGATACTAGTCGCTATTAAATCACTGTATTTAGGCTTAACTTACATTAATTCGGTATCAGCAGCATTTTCTAGCAATTCCATCCCTAGAAAAACTTAAAACTGCACATACCTTATTGCAGGATACCCTGCACGCCATTCTCCCTCTGAAGTTACCTCACTCCTCAGACATATGTGATAATAGCAGTGGATCTTAGTTACTTCTGCTAAGATCATAGAAAAACGCAGGCAGATTCTTCTTCTAAATGCTGCCTGAGATAAAATAGTACACTGCGGTACCATTTAAAAACAATAAACTTTTGATTGAAGAAAAAACTAACTATATTTTACCACTTTCCTCTTACTACCTCCAGCTATGTTGAGAGCTTGCAAGAGAATGACTGGATATGGCAGTTAGGGGAGGAGCTATATAGCAGCTCTGCTGTGGGTGATCCTCTTGCAACTTCCTGTTGGGAAGGAGAATATCCCACAAGTAATGGATGATCCGTGGACTGGATACACCTAACAAGAGAAAATAAAAATAATGAGCCATAAACCTCTCTTACAGGATATGTCAACTTCAGTTCTATAGTAGTCCTCTTTGATCTTTAATTGTAGGCATACTTAAAGGGACAGTCTAGTCAAAATTAAACTCATGATTCAGATAGGGCATGCAATTTTAAACAACTTTCCAATACACTTTTATCATCAAATTTGCTTTGTTCTCTTGGTATGCTTTGTTGAAAGCTAAACCTATTTAGTTGAACCAAGGTAGGTTCATATACCAATTTCAAAGCCCTTGAAGGCCGCCTCTTATCTCGGTGCATTTTGACAGTTTTTCACAGCTAGACAGTGCTAGTTCATGTGTGCCATATAGATAAAATTGTGCTCATGCCTGTGGAGTTATTAATGAGCCAGCACTGATAGGCTAAAATGCAAGTCTGTCAAAAGACCTGAAATAAGGGGGTAGTCTGCAGAGGTTTATATACAATGTAATCACAGAGGTAAAAGGAAATTTATGCTTACCTGATAAATTGATTTCTTTTACGATATTCCGAGTCCACGGATTTCATCCTTTACTTGTAGGCTATATTCCTCCTGCTAACAGGAAGTGGCAAAGAGCACCATAGCAGAGCTGCTATATAGCTCCTCCCCCCAGTCATTCGACCGAAGGTATAGGAAGAGAAAGGGAAAGAACCAAAAAGGTGCAGAGGTGACTGTGAAGTTTAAAGAAAAAATAAATCCTGTCTCAAAATGACAGGGCGGGCCGTGGATTCGGTATATCGTAAAATAAATCAATTTATCCGGTAAGCATAAATTTCCTTTTCTTTTACAAGATATACCGAGTCCACGGATTTCATCCTTTACTTGTGGGATACCAATACCAAAGCTTTAGGACACGGATTAAAGGGAGGGACAAGACAGGAACCTAAACGGAAGGCACCACTGCTTGAAGCACCTTTCTCCCAAAAATAGCCTCAGAAGAAGCAAAAGTATCAAATTTGGAAAATTTTGAAAAAGTATGAAGGGAGGACCAAATCGCAGCCTTAAAAATCTGTTCAACAGAAGCCTCATTCTTAAAAGCACAAGTGGAAGCCACAGCTCTAGTGGAATGAGCCGTAATCCTTTCAGGGGGCTGCTGTCCAGCAGTCTTGTATGCCAGGCGGATGATGCTTCTCAGCCAAAAAGAGAGAGAGGTAGCCGTAGCTTTTTGACCTCTACGCTTCCCAGAATAAACAACAAATAGGGAAGATGTCTGACGAAAATCCTTGGTCGCTTGCAAATAGAAACAAAACCTTCCAAGATAACAGTTTAATATCTATGGAATGCATGGGTTCAAACGGAAGAAAAACTAAACTAACTTTTTATCACCACATAAACTTTACCCTTCCTATTGCTATGCATAGGCAAAGAGAATGACTGGGGAGAGGAGTTAGGGGAGGAGCTATATAGAAGCTCTGCTGTGGTGCTCTTTGCCACTTCCTGTTAGCAGGAGGAATATATCCCACAAGTAAAGGATGAAATCCGTGGACTCTGTATATCTTGTAAAAGAAAAAGTATATTAATATAACCGTGTTGGTTATGCAAAAGTAGGGAATGGGTAATAAACGGATTATCTATCTGTTTAAACAATACAAATTCTGGAGTAGACTGTCCCTTTAACTACCTGTTACAGTAAAAAACAGATTGTATATTTTAGAGGACACTTTGCAAGTCATTTTACTACTTAACTTAAAAACTTAACCGGTTTTATTTTTAGGATTCTCTTCTGATCAAAATTATCATAGAATAGCAATTTTAAATTTTATAGACAAAAGCAGATGGAGATCCTATATAAAACTGCCCATATCTCCAGCCTGGACTGTCCTTTTTAGAAAGTATTATAAACACCCAACTCATCGCACTCAGTCCAGGATGTTAATAAAAACGGAAGGGCGTTGTAAAGTAAAAACATCAGACTTTATTCCATCTTCATGAAAGTATTACACAGAAAAAAAAATATAATGGTACATAACTTTCTAAATAAGTCATAAGGAAAGTTATGTACGATCATACAAAGGCATTTGAGTCAGTTTATTTTTGTGTGATGCTTTTATGAAGATGGATACAGGCTGCTGCTTTTTTTTACTTTATTACACTCTTCCTTTTTTATTAACATCCTGCATTGAGTGTGAGGAGTCATATCTTTTGCCCTGAGCACCAGCAAGGAGGAGTATTAGTTGTGGGGAGAACCATCTGCATGTTGCACAGGAAGCAGAAGATGCAGTGTAAAGAAAGATGAACTCAGGGGCAGTTGCTAGCTGATTGTACAGCCTTTCTAGAAAGGACCAGGCTATTATATAGGCAGATTGCTTCTGTATTTTCACAAATGCAAATATGAAAATTAAGATTTGTTTACCTAAGTATTAAGATAAGAAAACAGGCATGGACTAGAGAGGGATGGTTGCAACCCAATGACAACACCCACATAAGACCAGAGCATGTGTCTCTGATTGTCATGTCTCTCTTTCAGAGGGGTATTGGTATTTTGGGGCTGGAATTTTTATTTATTTTTATATGTTGAACCAGACTGTTATACTGCAGGAATATTCTCTTTGCGTGACACATTTTGGGCAAGGTGACTCCTGGGGAGGCAACAGAAAAAGCTAATAATCTTTTGCTTATTCATTGGCTGAGTGCCTCTCTTTTTATGTATGTATACAAGTTGTTCCATTAAAGGGATAGGAAACCCCAAAATTTTGTTTTGTGATTCGGATAGAACATACAATTTTAATCAACTTTCCAATTTACTTTTTTTTTTTTTCCCTTGACATGTATATATATATATATATATATATATATATATATTTTTTTTTTTTTTTATTTTTATTTTTATTGAAGAACTGTCAAATAAAATGGTACATACAGACTTATCATGCAGTAGTTATACATATATTTTGCAAGTTGAGTCTTTAAAGAAGATATATAGAGATCAAGACAGTCCTCAAATTTTTATACCCCTTAGACATCATATTAGGTCGCTCTTGGACCCATTAGAAACTTAAGATCTGTTTGGTGTGGGGTAGTATTAGGCCAGTGCTGTGAATAAAATAACAGTAAGAAAAACTGTAAAGGGAAGGCTTTACATACTGTGATGAAGAAAACAATAAAGAAAAAAGTCCCAACTGGGCTAATAGTTAAGAAAGTAACTAGCTGTCTAGCATTCCTAGTGCAATAGGGAAAATATATTATGCTGCACATACACAACGTGAGGTTATAAATATATGTAATATTTTTCAAAGGTTCCTCTTGGTATCTGTCTTAATGATAAGACCTTATGTAAGGCAATCTTTTTAGAACAGGGTGGACATTATCAATGTTGGGGCAATGTAAATTCGTGTTAACTATAGTAACAAGATTGATAAGACTGCTAATACTATATTATATGGATTACTGAGGTAATAATGCTACATACTAAAAAGTGGATTGGTGGCACGACATATTTCTGCCGTTTCATAAAGTATCCCGCCAATACCCTCACTATAGTGTTGGAATACATAGCAATCCTCTATACATGGCATCTAATGTTTTATACTACTGCCCCCCCCCCCCCTGCGGCCCCGGCCGCCAGCCACTGGGGAGAGACTATGCATCTCACAGACATATAAACTATTATTTATTTTCCTAGAGATAGCCTTCCTTCAGAATGATAGTATAGGAAAGAATAGGAAAAGAATATGCTATTGTGTCAAAAATTAAAATTAAACATCTTAGAATAGCAGGTTGCGTGAGGTAGAGTGAGGTATGGGGTATATCTATGCTATCATCTCCTAAACACAATTAACAGAAACTAAACAACATGAGAAACAAGTAACTCTAAACATCTCTGCCAACATGCCACCCTTCAAAATGAATCCCTTGTAATCTTCTCGATTCAACCTCCTTGATGGGGTGAGCAAAGTTACATCTGATCAATATAACAGGATGGCTGTTTAACCCCTGCTAGCTAACGTTTCAATAATCTAGCCTTTATCTGATATAAAAAAATGTGAATTTTTGCGATGACAGGACTTGAGTTCTCTTAATGTTTGTTGCGCCTTATATGAGGGTTGTGAAGGAAAGTGAGATATCCGCTCAGCGTAACTCCAGTGTAAAAACATAATTTATGCTTACCTGATAAATGTATTTCTCTTGTAGTGTATCCAGTCCATGGATCATCCATTACTTATGGGATATTAACTCCTCCCCAACAGGAAGTGCAAGAGGATTCACCCAGCAGAGCTGCTATATAGCTCCTCCCCTAACTGCCATTACCAGTCATTCGACCGAAAACATGCAGAGAAAGGAAAACCATAGGGTGCAGTGGTGACTGTAGTTTAATGGAAAAATTACCTGCCTTAAAGTGACAGGGCGGGCCGTGGACTGGATACACTACAAGAGAAATAAATTTATCAGGTAAGCATAAATTATGTTTTCTCTTGTTAAGTGTATCCAGTCCACGGATCATCCATTACTTATGGGATACCAATACCAAAGCTAAAGTACACGGATGACGGGAGGGACAGGCAGGCTCTTTATACGGAAGGAACCACTGCCTGAAGAACCTTTCTCCCAAAAACAGCCTCCGAAGAAGCAAAAGTGTCAAATTTGTAAAATTTGGAAAAAGTATGAAGAGAAGACCAAGTTGCAGCCTTGCAAATCTGTTCAACAGAAGCCTCATTCTTAAAGGCCCAAGTGGAAGCCACAGCTCTAGTAGAATGTGCTGTAATTCTTTCAGGAGGCTGCTGTCCAGCAGTCTCATAGGCTAACCGTATTATGCTACGAAGCCAAAAGGAGAGAGAGGTAGCCGAAGCTTTTTGACCTCTCCTCTGACCAGAATAAACGACAAACAGGGAAGACGTTTGTCGAAAATCCTTAGTTGCCTGTAGATAAAATTTCAGGGCACGGACTACATCTAGATTGTGTAGCAGACGTTCCTTTTTCGAAGAAGGATTAGGACACAAAGATGGAACCACAATCTCTTGATTGATATTCCTGTTAGTGACCACCTTAGGTAGGAACCCAGGTTTAGTACGCAGAACTACCTTGTCTGAATGAAAAATCAGATAAGGAGAATCACAATGTAAGGCAGATAACTCAGAGACTCTTCGAGCCGAGGAAATCGCCATTAAAAACAGAACTTTCCAAGATAACAACTTGATATCAATGGAATGAAGGGGTTCAAACGGAACCCCCTGTAAAACATTAAGAACTAAGTTCAAACTCCATGGTGGAGCAACAGTTTTAAACACAGGCTTGATCCTAGCTAAAGCCTGACAAAAAGCTTGAACGTCCGGAACTTCTGACAGACGTTTGTGTAAAAGAATGGACAGAGCTGAAATCTGTCCCTTTAAGGAACTAGCGGATAAACCCTTTTCTAAACCTTCTTGTAGAAAAGACAATATCCTCGGAATCCTAACCTTACTCCATGAGTAACTCTTGGATTCGCACCAATATAAGTATTTGCGCCATATCTTATGGTAAATCTTTCTGGTAACAGGCTTCCTAGCCTGTATTAAGGTATCAATAACTGACTCAGAAAAACCACGTTTTGATAAAATCAAGCGTTCAATTTCCAAGCAGTCAGCTTCAGAGAAATTAGATTTTGATGTTTGAAGGGACCCTGGATCAGAAGGTCCTGTTTCAGAGGTAGCGACCAAGGTGGACAGGATGACATGTCCACTAGATCTGCATACCAAGTCCTGCGTGGCCATGCAGGCGCTATTAGAATCACTGATGCTCTCTCCTGTTTGATTCTGGCAATCAATCGAGGAAGCATCGGGAAGGGTGGAAACACATAAGCCATCCCGAAGGTCCAAGGTGCTGTCAAAGCATCTATCAGAACCGCTCCCGGATCCCTGGATCTGGACCCGTAACGAGGAAGCTTGGTGTTCTGTCGAGACGCCATGAGATCTATCTCTGGTTTGCCCCAACGTCGAAGTATTTGGGCAAAGACCTCCGGATGAAGTTCCCACTCCCCCGGATGAAAAGTCTGACGACTTAAGAAATCCGCCTCCCAGTTCTCCACTCCCGGGATGTGGATTGCTGACAGGTGGCAAGAGTGAGACTCTGCCCAGCGAATTATCTTTGATACTTCCATCATTGCTAGGGAGCTTCTTGTCCCTCCCTGATGGTTGATGTAAGCTACAGTCGTGATGTTGTCCGACTGAAACCTGATGAACCCCCGAGTTGTTAACTGGGGCCAAGCCAGAAGGGCATTGAGAACTGCTCTCAATTCCAGAATGTTTATTGGTAGGAGACTCTCCTCCTGATTCCATTGTCCCTGAGCCTTCAGAGAATTCCAGACAGCGCCCCAACCTAGTAGGCTGGCGTCTGTTGTTACAATTGTCCAGTCCGGCCTGCTGAATGGCATCCCCCTGGACAGATGTGGCCGAGAAAGCCACCATAGAAGAGAATTTCTGGTCTCTTGATCCAGATTCAGAGTAGGGGACAAGTCTGAGTAATCCCCATTCCACTGACTTAGCATGCACAATTGCAGCGGTCTGAGATGTAGGCGTGCAAAGGGTACTATGTCCATTGCTGCTACCATTAAGCCGATCACCTCCATGCATTGAGCTACTGACGGGTGTTGAATGGAATGAAGGACACGGCATGCATTTTGAAGCTTTGTTAACCTGTCTTCTGTCAGGTAAATCTTCATTTCTACAGAATCTATAAGAGTCCCCAAGAAGGGAACTCTTGTGAGTGGAAAGAGAGAACTCTTCTTTTCGTTCACCTTCCATCCATGCGACCTTAGAAATGCCAGTACTAACTCTGTATGAGACTTGGCAGTTTGAAAGCTTGAAGCTTGTATCAGAATGTCGTCTAGGTACGGAGCTACCGCAATTCCTCGCGGTCTTAGTACCGCCAGAAGAGCACCCAGAACCTTTGTGAAGATTCTCGGAGCCGTAGCCAATCCGAATGGAAGAGCTACAAACTGGTAATGCCTGTCTAGAAAGGCAAACCTTAGATACCGGTAATGATCTTTGTGAATCGGTATGTGAAGGTAAGCATCCTTTAAATCCACTGTGGTCATGTACTGACCCTTTTGGATCATGGGTAAAATTGTCCGAATAGTTTCCATTTTGAACGATGGAACTCTTAGGAATTTGTTTAGGATCTTTAAATCCAAGATTGGCCTGAAAGTTCCCTCTTTTTTGGGAACCACAAACAGATTTGAGTAAAACCCTTGTCCTTGTTCCGACCGCGGAACCGGATGGATCACTCCCATTAATAAAAGATCTTGTACGCAGCGTAGAAACGCCTCTTTCTTTATTTGGTTTGTTGACAACCTTGACAGATGAAATCTCCCTCTTGGGGGAGAGAATTTGAAGTCTAGAAGGTATCCCTGAGATATGATCTCTAACGCCCAGGGATCCTGGACATCTCTTGCCCAAGCTTGGGCGAAGAGAGAAAGTCTGCCCCCCACTAGATCCGTTCCCGGATCGGGGGCCCTCGATTCATGCTGTCTTAGGGGCAGCAGCAGGTTTCCTGGCCTGCTTGCCCTTGTCCCAGGACTGGTTAGGTCTCCAGCCTTGTCTGTAGCGAGCAACAGCTCCTTCCTGTTTTGGTGCAGAGGAAGTTGATGCTGCTCCTGCTTTGAAATTACGAAAGGAACGAAAATTAGACTGTCTAGCCTTAGGTTTGGCTCTGTCTTGAGGCAGGGCATGGCCTTTACCTCCTGTAATGTCAGCGATAATATCTTTCAACCCGGGCCCGAATAAGGTCTGCCCTTTGAAAGGTATATTAAGCAATTTAGATTTAGAAGTAACGTCAGCTGACCAGGATTTTAGCCACAGTGCTCTGCGTGCCTGAATGGCGAATCCGGAATTCTTAGCCGTAAGTTTAGTTAAATGTACTACGGCATCTGAAATAAATGAGTTAGCTAACTTAAGGGCTTTAAGCTTGTGTGTAATCTCATCTAATGGAGCTGATTCAAGTGTCTCTTCCAGAGACTCAAACCAAAATGCTGCTGCAGCCGTGACAGGCGCAATGCATGCAAGAGGTTGCAATATAAAACCTTGTTGAACAAACATTTTCTTAAGGTAACCCTCTAACTTTTTATCCATTGGATCTGAAAAGGCACAGCTATCCTCCACCGGGATAGTGGTACGCTTAGCTAAAGTAGAAACTGCTCCCTCCACCTTAGGGACCGTTTGCCATAAGTCCCGTGTGGTGGCGTCTATTGGAAACATCTTTCTAAATATCGGAGGGGGTGAGAACGGCACACCGGGTCTATCCCACTCCTTAGTAACAATTTCAGTAAGTCTCTTAGGTATAGGAAAAACGTCAGTACTCGCCGGTACCGCAAAATATTTATCCAACCAACACATTTTCTCTGGTATTGCAACTGTGTTACAATCATTCAGAGCCACTAACACCTCCCCTAGTAATACACGGAGGTTTTCCAGCTTAAATTTAAAATTTGAAATATCTGAATCCAGTTTGTTTGGATCAGAACCGTCACCCGCAGAATGAAGCTCTCCGTCCTCATGTTCTGCAAATTGTGACGCAGTGTCTGACATGGCCCCAGAGTGATCACGCTTACCTCTTAGTTCTGGTAATTTAGCCAAAACTTCAGTCATAACAGTAGCCATATCCTGTAATGTGATTTGTAATGGCCGCCCAGATGTACTCGGCGCTACAATATCACGCACCTCCCGAGCGGGAGATGCAGGTACTGACACGTGAGGCGAGTTAGTCGGCATAACTCTCCCCTCGTTGTTTGGTGAAATATGTTCAATTTGTACAGATTGACTTTTATTTAAAGTAGCATCAATACAGTTAGTACATAAATTTCTATTGGGCTCCACTTTGGCTTTTGCACATATAGCACAGATATCTTCCTCTGAATCAGACATGTTTAACACACTAGCAAATAAACTAGCAACTTGGAAATACTTTTCAAGTAATTTACTATAATATGAAAACGTACTGTGCCTATAAGAAGCACAGAAAAAGTTATGACAGTTGAAAATTAATAAACTGAAAAGTTATAGCATCAAATCTTTTTAAAAAAACACAATTTTAGCAAAGGATTGCTCCCATTAGCAAAGGATAACTAACCCTGATAGCAGAAAAAAAAAAAAAAAAAAAATACAGAAATAAACGTTTTTTTTTATCACAGTCAACTACAATCTCACAGCTCTGCTGTGAGTGATTACCTCCCTCAAAACAAGTTTTGAAGACCCCTGAGTTCTGTAGAGATGAACCGGATCATGCAGGGAAGACAATAAACTTCTGACTGAATTTTTTGATGCGTAGCCAAAAAAGGCCCCTCCCCCTCACACATAACAGTGAGAGAGATCAGTAAACTGTCATAAATTAAATAAAACGACTGCCAAGTGGAAAAAAATAGTGCCCAAAACATTTTTTCACCCAGTACCTCAGAAAATTAAACGATTTTACATGCCAGCAAAAAACGTTTAACATTAATAAATTGAGTGTTATTAAAAAGCCTGTTGCTAGTCCCTGCAAATTAGGCTAAAGTTTTATGCATACAGTATAATTCCAGTGAAGTGCCATTCCCCAGAATACTGAAGTGTAAAATATACATACATGACAGCCTGATACCAGTTGCTGCTACTGCATTTAAGGCTGAGTTTACATTATATCGGTATGGCAGAATTTTCTCATCAATTCCATTGTCAGAAAATAATAAGCTGCTACATACCTCTTTGCAGATTAATCTGCCCGCTGTCCCCTGATCTGAAGTTTACCTCTCCTCAGATGGCCGAGAAACAGCAATATGATCTTAACTACTCCGGCTAAAATCATAGAAAAACTCAGGTAGATTCTTCTTCAAATTCTACCAGAGAAGGAATAACACACTCCGGTGCTATTATAAAATAACAAACTTTTGATTGAAGGTATGAAACTAAGTATAATCACCACAGTCCTCTCACACATCCTATCTATTCGTTGGGTGCAAGAGAATGACTGGTAATGGCAGTTAGGGGAGGAGCTATATAGCAGCTCTGCTGGGTGAATCCTCTTGCACTTCCTGTTGGGGAGGAGTTAATATCCCATAAGTAATGGATGATCCGTGGACTGGATACACTTAACAAGAGAAACAACAGGTGACTAGTCCATTTTTTTGTCCCTTGGATTAGTGTCCCTGCTGTGCCTTGCTCTGTTAACCTCCGGTTCACATGCTGAGATATGGATCCAGTAAATTTTTGAGAGCGCCCGCTCAAACAAGGTGTGCTGGTCGAGGTGATGTTCTGTGTCCCCTGATCTTTTAAGTCTGTAAAGCAAATGGCTTGCTGCTTCTCTTGTGCTGCGGACATTCTTGGTAGCAATTTAGTGGTCTGCGCAGCAAAGGCTATTGTAGGAGACTCCTGTGGTTGTGGCAAGTCAGCCAGCCCTCCCGGCTGTGAGAAATCTTCAGGCGATTCTGTGTCGAGGGAACCTTTTACATTTGAAGATCTAGTTAGGTGTGTGGCATGGGTTTCTTTATTAAGCAATATTTGCATCAGACAATCATATGGAGCCTTATCCATCATCTTGTGAAACAACATTTCAAGTCTCTCCAGCTTCTCATCCAATCGCTGCCAGTAGGATTCTCCCGCCATGTGCGCCATTTCAAGTATCGCCGTGAAGGTAGTATTTTTTTTTTTTTTTTTTTTTTTAAAGTGTGTTGATTCACTCTACTGCAGATATCTGATAATTCTTCTCGCTAGTGCAAAAAAGCTGTAATTCCCAGTTAGGAACAAGTACCTCGGATTTACCGAGGGGGAAGCGCCGCCATTAATGAGCCACCGCTCCGGCCCCTAATGTCCTTTCCAGAGATCCAATGTCAGAAATACAGCCCAATTATTAGTGATAAGCCCTCTGAGGAGCTAACAGACGTTGTAGCTATATACTGATATATTTTAGCTGTGTAGTGGTGCCTATAATCGGTGGATTTTAAGCTTCTCGATCAGAGCTCTTGGAAGTTGCGACCGGTCAGGATCGCTGTTAGGACACGCCCCCCTTCCAATTTACTTTTACTATCAAATTTGCTTCATTCTCTTGTTTTCTTATGCTGAAGGAACATTGGCCACTAGCGGAACAAATCTGGTTAGCCTATCACAAGAGACAAATGTGTGCAGGCACCAATCAGAAGCTAGCTCCCACTAGTATTCTTTTTCAGCAAGGGATACCAAGAGAACAAAGCACATTTAAAAATAGAAGTGAATTTAAAAGTGTCTTAAAATTGCATTCTCTATCTGAATCAAGTTTAATTTTTGCGTTCCTATCCCTTTAAGGAATAAAGAACTGCTTGATAAAGATGGCAATGTATTTAACTTGTACTTACATCTGCCTCATATGCAGCACAGGAGACGTTGGCGAAGCAAGAGATTCCCGGCTATAGACTCCACTTTCGCTGTAAGAGACATTGGTTGGAGAAGAAGTCATAGTTGGAGAGTCCAAGTTTAGTTCCATTTTCATAGAGTCAGGGCTATCCAGGTCTGACAAGCTGCCGGTCATCTTAGCTCTTTTCTTAGCTGCGCTGTTTCGTACATTGCGAAGAGAACTATTCATCTGCATTTAAAGAAAGATAAACATACTTTATGTGGGAATGTAAAAGAAATGAGTGCAGACCACAAGTTATTAAAGTGAATGTAAATTTTAATGCTAAAGTGCCGTTTTTTAAAAATTCGATTGATAACAGGGGCACTTTAATTCATCAAAATTTACATTTCACTCCGCTCCAGCTTCCCCCGGTCTTTGCAAGCCATTTCTGATATCGGAAATGATGGCTCTGTCATCCTCCAATCACAGCTTCCCCCCAGGGGAATCATTGTCTGATTCGAAGCCGTGATTGGAGGAAGCCGGATTCCTCATTTTAGACCCAGGAAGAGGCATTGCGACGGGCGGAGGAAGCTTGAGCGGCTGTCAAGATTAAAAGGTAAGTATTTTTTCACAACACGAATGAAAGGTAAATTTTGATGAATTAAAGTGCCCCTGTTTTTAATCGAATTTTTAAAAACCGGGTACTTTAGCATCAAAATTTACATTAACTTTAAAGTACATCAAGAATGTTATGTGAGAAGTGCTGTATATTTTGTAGTTCTGGAATACTGATTAAAAAGATTAATTTTTGTTAAAAGATGTTTTTTGTTCTTCCCCCTTTATATTCATTTTTAAAAAAGCATAATAAAGCAATAATAAACAATGCCTGCCCAAAAGGGGTTAAACATATAGTTAAAAGGACATGAAAGCCATATTTTTTTCTCTCATGATTTAGAAAGAAAATTCAATTTTAAACAACTCTCCAATTTACTTCTATTATCTAATTTGCTTCATTCTCTTAATATCCTTTGTTGAAAAGCATATCTAGATAGACTCAGTAGCTGCTGATTGGTGGCTGCACATAGATGCTTCATGTGATTGGCTCACCCATGTGCATTGCTATTTCTTCAACAAAGGATATCTAAAGAATGAAGCAAATTAGATAATAGAAGTAAATTGGAATGTTGTTTAAAATTGTATTCTCTAACTAAATCATGAAAGAAAAATGTTGGGTTTAGTGTCCCTTTAAAGTCCACTCAGCCCTGTTCAGGAACAGTGTGACTGAGCATCTGGTCCAGAAGTTTAAAGGGACATGAAACCCAAATGTTTTTCTTTCATGGTTCAGATAAAGCATGCGATTTTAAACAACTTTCCAATTTACTTCTATTATCTACTTTACTTTTATCTCTTGGTGTCCTTTGTTGGAAATCAAACCTATGTAGACTCAGCAAGCTCCAAGCAGTGCATTGCTACTCCTTCAATAACATATAGCAAAAGAATAAAGCAAATTTCATAACAGAAGTTAATTGGAAAGTGGTTATAACTGTGTGCTCTCTCTGAATCAAGAAACATTTGGTTTTATCTGCCTTTAACTATGTGATCAATTCATTGGAAATTACATGAAAGTATTTGACCAAGAATTGTATTACTACATTAAAGGGATTGATTTATTGCATCCATTTACATAAATACAGTATATAAGAATGAATTAATCATATTAGTGTCCAAAGAATCACTAATTATACATATTAATTACGTATACATTAAACAATAGATGCTGTAAATCTCCTTACTGTGAGAGAGGTGGTAATATTGCATCCCTATACAAGAAATATATAAGAATGAAATTAATCATATTAGTGACCAGAGAATCACCAAGAAAAATATGTATTTTACACAACACAAAAAGATTGCTGTAACAGACACTATGAGAGAGATTGTAATATTGCCCACATATATATGTATAAAATATGCAAGTATGACTTTATATCATACAAAAATATTTCAGAAACAGTAAACACTATGTTCTGAAATATTAGCATGAATATCATTTATATCAATATATTGTATATCCCTTAGGAGGAGGACAATCGTACAAATAAAGATGATTCAGGTAGAGAATACAATTTTAAACAACATTCCAATTTACTTCTATTATCTAATTTGCTTCATTCTTTAGATATCCTTTGCTGAAGAAATAGCAATGCACATGGCTGAGCCAACCACATGAGGCATCTATGTGTAGCCACCAATCAGCAGCTAATAAGCCTATCTAGATATGCTTTTCAGCAAAGGATATCAAGAGAATGAATTTAAAATTGAATGCTCTTTCTAAATCATGACAGAAAAAACGTGGGTTTCATGTCCCTTTAATATCCTAAGACATTATTTATATACCAGATGTAGAATACATTTAATTGCCAGTAATTGGTAGCGAACATCAAGGAATCCCTTAAAGGGACAGGAAACCCCAACATTTTATTTCATGATTTGGATAGAACATACAATTTGAAACAACTTTTCAACTTTCTTCCATTATTACATTTGTTTTGTTCTCTTGTTATTCTTTGCTGAAGGAACAGCATTGCACTACTGGCAGCAAGATGAACACATCTAGTTAGCCAATCACAAAAGACAAATGTGTTCAGGCACCAATTAGCAGCAGCTCCCACTAGTGTAGGATATGTGCATACTCATTTTCAACAAGGGATACCAAGAGAACAAAGCACATTTGAAAATAGAAGTGAATTTAAAAGTGGCTTAGAATGACATGCTCTATCTGAATCATGCAAGTTTAATTTTGACTTTTCTATCCCTTTAAGGAAAGTGTATAAAAAAAAAGGTCCTTTTTTTTCATGCTATTGTTTTAAAGTTCCCCTGAAATAAACATTAACAGGGACACTAGGACATTGCACTGCTGTTAAAATAAGGACCCCCATGGTGCAAGCAAAAGGAGCGCGCCAAAACAACACTGCCTTGGCGGGGAGCGACGTTTTTACATGCGCAACACCACAGATGCAGTTAAAAACAAACCTCAGATGCAGTTCAACACAAACCTCTTCAGGGTCATCTTCCTCGTCATCTTTTAAGCATAGATCTGAAAGATCAATTCCAAGTTTTTCGTCTTCTAGAGTATTTTCAGTTATTTTTCTCTGGTTATTTACTTGGTTGCTAGTAACAATACCGTTACTTGGAGACAAAGGAGCAATTTTAGTTATAGGAGGAACTGGTCGAGTTCTGTTAAGGTCTTTTCGAGCAGATGGAACTCTCACCATTGCAGCTTTTAACCGAATTGGAGATTCATTTTTTCCTGCTTGAAAAATGGAAAAATGTATTAACATTTATTTTCAGTAAAAAGAATTGTCAGATTGAAAAAGTAAACGGATGTTGATTTTAATCAAAAACCTCAATTGCGTTAACCTGTCCTGTTTTAGCAGAATATGTGACCAAATAAAACCTATAAAAACTCATTTTGCATCTTTTCACAGATATTGAACTGATGGAAAAGAGAGCACTGATTTTGTACTTTAAAATTAAAAAAAACCTCATGATTCAGGTAGAGCAACCAAGAAATTTTAAATAACTTTCCATTTTACTGCTATCAAACTTTCTTTGTTTTTCAGCAAAGGATACCAAAAGTACATACATATGTAGACTCAGAAGCAGCAATGCATTACTAGGAGCTGTGGATTGGCTCTTGTAACCTAAATGTGTTCAGCTAGCTCCCAGTAGTGCATTACTGCTTCTTCCATAAAGGATACCAAGCAAACAAAGCTAATTAGAAAACAGAACTTTGAAGTAATTTGGAAAGTTGTTTAAAATTGATTGCTCTATGCTCTGAATCATGAAAGAAAGAAATTGGGTTTCATATACCTTAAAGGGACACTGAACCCAAATGTTTTCTTTCGTAATTCAGATAGAACATGCAATTTTAAGCCACTTTCTAATTTACTCCTATTATCAAATTTTCTTCATTCTCTTGGTATCTTTATTTGAAAAGCAATAATGTAAGTTTAGATGCCGTCCCATTTTTGGTTAACAACCTGGGTTGTTTTTGCCGATTGGTGGATAACTTCACCCACCGATAAACAAGTGCTGTCCAGCGTGCTAAATCAAAAAATGTCTGGCTCTTTAGCTTAGATGCCTTCTTTTTCAAATAAAGATAGCAAGAGAATGAGGAAAAACATAATTTATGTAAGAACATACCTGATAAATTCATTTCTTTCATATTAGCAAGAGTCCATGAGCTAGTGACGTATGGGATATACATTCCTACCAGGAGGGGCAAAGTTTCCCAAACCTCAAAATGCCTATAAATACACCCCTCACCACACCCACAAATCAGTTTAACGCATAGCCAAGAAGTGGGGTGATAAGACAAAAGTGCGAAAGCATAAAAAAATAAGGAATTGGAATAATTGTGCTTTATACAAAAAAATCATAACCACCACAAAAAGGGTGGGCCTCATGCACTCTTGCCAATATGAAAGAAATGAATTTATCAGGTAAGTTCTTACATAAATTATGTTTTCTTTCATGTAATTAGCAAGAGTCCATGAGCTAGTGACGTATGGGATAATGACTACCCAAGATGTGGATCTTCCACGCAAGAGTCACTAGAGAGGGAGGGATAAAATAAAGACAGCCAATTCCGCTGAAAATAATCCACACCCAAAATAAAGTTTAAATCTTATAATGAAAAAAACTGAAATCATAAGCAGAAGAATCAAACTGAAACAGCTGCCTGAAGTACTTTTCTACCAAAAACTGCTTCAGAAGAAGAAAACACATCAAAATGGTAGAATTTAGTAAAAGTATGCAAAGAAGACCAAGTTGCTGCTTTGCAAATCTGATCAACCGAAGCTTCATTCCTAAACGCCCAGGAAGTAGAAACTGACCTAGTAGAATGAGCTGTAATCCTTTGAGGCGGAGTTTTACCCGACTCGACATAAGCATGATGAATTAAAGATTTCAACCAAGATGCCAAAGAAATGGCAGAGGCCTTCTGATCTTTCCTATAACTGGAAAAGATAACAAATAGACTAGAAGTCTTTCGGAAAGACTTAGTAGCTTCAACATAATATTTCAAAGCTCTAACTACATCCAAAGAATGCAATGATCTCTCCTAAGAATTCTTAGGATTAGGACACAATGAAGGAACCACAATTTCTCTACTAATGTTGTTAGAATTCACAACCTTAGGTAAAAATTTAAAAGAAGTTTGCAACACCGCCTTATCCTGATGAAAAATCAGAAAAGGAGACTCACAAGAAAGAGCAGATAATTCAGAAACTCTTCTAGCAGAAGAGATGGCCAAAAGAAACAAAACTTTCCAAGAAAGTAATTTAATGTCTAGTGAATGCATAGGTTCAAACGGAGGAGCTTGAAGAGCCCCCAGAACCAAACTCAAACTCCAAGGAGGAGAAATTGACTTAATAACAGGTTTTATACGAACCAAAGCTTGTACAAAACAATGAATATCAGGAAGATTAGCAATCTTTCTGTGAAAAAGAACAGAAAGAGCAGAGATTTGTCCTTTCAAGGAACTTGCAGACAAACCTTTATCCAAACCATCCTGAAGAAACTGTAAAATTCTCGGAATTCTAAAAGAATGCCAGGAAAAATGATGAGAAAGACACCAAGAAATATAAGTCTTCCAGACTCTATAATATATCTTCCTAGATACAGATTTACGAGCCTGTAACATAGTATTAATCAAAGAGTCAGAGAAACCTCTTTGACTAAGAATCAAGCGTTCAATCTCCATACCTTCAAATTTAAGGATTTGAGATCCTGATGGAAAAAAGGACCTTGTGACAGAAGGTCTGGTCTTAACGGAAGAGTCCACAGTTGGCAAGAGGCCATCTGGACAAGATCCGCATACCAAAACCTGTGAGGCCATGCTGGAGCCACCAGCAGAACAAACGAGCATTCCTTCAGAATCTTGGAGATTACTTTTGGAAGAAGAACTAGAGGCGGAAAGATATAGGCAGGATGATACTTCCAAGGAAGTGACAATGCATCCACTGCTTCCGCCTGAGGATCCCTGGATCTGGACAGATACCTGGGAAGTTTCTTGTTTAGATGAGAAGCCATCAGATCTATTTCTGGAAGTCCCCACATTTGAACAATCTGAAGAAATACCTCTGGGTGAAGAGACCATTCGCCCGGATGTAACGTTTGGCGACTGAGATAATCCGCTTCCCAATTGTCTATACCTGGGATATGAACCGCAGAAATTAGACAGGAGCTGGATTCCGCCCATACCAGTATTCGAGATACAGTACTTCTTTCATAGCCAGAGGACTATGAGTCTCTCCTTGATGATTGATATATGCCACAGTTGTGACATTGTCTGTCTGAAAACAAATGAACGATTCTCTCTTTAGAAGACGCCATGACTGAAGAGCTCTGAAAATTGCACGGAGTTCCAAAATATTGATTGGTAATCTCACCTCCTGAGATTCCCAAACCCCTTGTGCTGTCAGAGACCCCCAAACAGCTCCCCAACCTGTCAGACTTGCATCTGTTGAAATCACAGTCCAGGTCGGAAGAACAAAAGAAGCCCCCTGAACTAAACAATGGTGATCTGTCCACCACGTCAGAGAGTGTCGTACAATCGGTTTTAAAGATATCAATTGAGATATCTTTGTGTAATCCCTGCACCACTGGTTCAGCATACAGAGCTGAAGAGGTCGCATGTGAAAACGAGCAAAGGGGATCGCGTCCGATGCAGCAGTCATAAGACCTAGAATTTCCATACATAAGGCTACCGAAGGGAATGATTGAGACTGAAGGTTTCGACAAGCTGAAATCAATTTTAGACGTTTCTTGTCCGTTAGTGACAGAGTCATGGACACTGAATCTATCTGGAAACCTAAAAAGGTTACCCTTGTCTGAGGAATCAATGAACTTTTCGGTAAATTGATCCTCCAACCATGATCTTGAAGAAACAATACAAGTCGATTCGTATGAGATTCTGCTAATTGTGAAGACTGAGCAAGTACCAAGATATCGTCCAAATAAGGAAATACCACAATACCCTGTTCTCTGATTACAGACAGAAGGGCACCGAGAACCTTTGTAAAAATCCTTGGAGCTGTTGCTAAGCCAAACGGCAGAGCCACAAACTGGTAATGCTTGTCTAGGAAAGAGAATTTCAGAAACTGAAAGTGATCTGGATGAATCGGAATATGCAGATATGCATCCTGTAAATCTATTGTGGACATATAATGCCCTTGCTGAACAAAAGGCAGGATAGTCCTTATAGTTACCATTTTGAATGTTGGTATCCTTACATAACTATTCAATATTTTTAAATCCAGAACTGGTCTGAAGGAATTCTCCTTCTTTGGTACAATGAAGAGATTTGAATAAAACCCCATCCCCTGTTCCAGAACTGGAACTGGCATAATTACTCCAGCCAACTCTAGATCTGAAACACATTTCAGAAATTCTTGAGCCTTCACTGGATTTACTGGGACACGGGAAAGAAAAAATCTTTTTGCAGGAGGCCTTATCTTGAAGCCAATTCTGTACCCTTCTGAAACAATGTTCTGAATCCAATGATTGTGAATTGAATTGATCCAAATTTCTTTGAAAAATCGTAATCTGCCCCCTACCAGCTGGGCTGGAATGAGGGCCGCACCTTCATGTGGACTTTGGAGCTGGCTTTGGTTTTCTAAAAGGCTTGGATTTATTCCAGACTGGAGATGGTTTCCAAACTGATACCGCTCCTGCGGGTGAAGGATCAGGCTTTTGTTCCTTATTGTGACGAAAGGAACGAAAACGATTATTAGACCTAAATTTACCTTTAGATTTTTTATCCTGTGGTAAAAAAGTTCCTTTCCCTCCAGTAACAGTTGAGATAATAGAATCCAACTGTGAACCAAATAATTTATTACCCTAGAAAGGGAAAGCAAAGTTGACTTAGAAGACATATCAGCATTCCAAGCTTTAAACCATAAAGCTCTTCTAGCTAAAATGGCTAGAGACATATACCTGACATCAACCCTAATGATATCAAAGATGGCATCACAAATAAAGTTATTAGCATGTTGAAGAAGATTAACAATGCTATGAGAATTATGATCTGTTACTTGTTGCGCTAAAGCTTCCAACCAAAAAGTTGAAGCTGCAGCAACATCCGCTAAAGATATAGCAGGTCTAAGAAGATTACCTGAACATAAATAAGCTTTTCTTAGAAAGGATTCAATTTTCCTATCTAAAGGATCCTTAAAGGAAGTACTATCTGCCGTAGGAATAGTAGTACGTTTAGCAAGAGTAGAGATAGCCCCATCAACCTTAGGGATTTTGTCCCAAAACTCTAATCTGTCAGATGGCACAGGATATAATTGCTTAAAACGTAAATGAATTACCCAAATTATTCCATTCCCTGGAGATTACTTCAGAAATGGCATCAGGGACAGGAAAAACTTCTGGAATAACTACAGGAGATTTAAAAACCTTATTTAAACGTTTAGATTTAGTATCAAGAGGACCAGAATCCTCTATTTCTAATGCAATTAAGACTTCTTTAAGTAAAGAACGAATAAATTCCATTTTGAATAAATATGAAGATTTATCAGCATCAACCTCTGAAACAGAATCCTCTGAACCAGAGGAATCATTATCAGAATGATGATGTTCATTTAAAAATTCATCTGAAAAATGAGAAGTTTTAAAAGACCTTTTACGTTTACTAGGAGGAATAACAGACATAGCCTTATTAATGGATTTAGAAACAAAATCTCTTATGTTAACAGGAACACTCTGAGTATTAGATGTTGATGGAACAACAACAGGTAAAGTAACATTACTAAAGGAAATATTATCTGCATTAACAAGTTTGACATGACATTCATTACAAACAACAGCTGGAGGAACAGATACCACAAGTTTACAGCAAATACACTTAACTTTGGTAGATCCAGCACTAGGCAGCGATTTTCCAGAAGTATCTTCTGACTCAGGGTCAATCTGGGACATCTTGCAATATGTAATAGAAAAAACAACATATAAAGCAAAATTGATCAAATTCCTTAAATGACAGTTTCAGGAATGGGAAAAAATGCCAGTGAACAAGCTTCTAGCAACCAGAAGCAATAAACAAAGAGACTTAAATAATGTGGAGACAATAGTGACGCCCATATTTTTTAGCGCCAAAAAAAAAAGACGCCCACATTATTTGGCGCCTAAATGCTTTTGGCGCCAAAAATGACGCCACTTCCGGAACGCAGACACTTTTGGCGCCAAAAAACGTCAAAAATGACGCAACTTCCGGCGACACGTATGACGCCGGAAACAAAGAAAAAAATTTTGCGCCAAAAAAGTCAGCGCCAAGAATGACGCAATAAAATGAAGCATTTTCAGCCCCCGCGAGCCTAACAGCCCACAGGGAAAAAGTAAAATTTTAAGGTAAGAAAAAAATTGATTTATTCATATGCATTATCCCAAATATGAAACTGACTGTCTGAAATAAGGAACATTGAACATCCTGAATCAAGGCAAATAAATGTTTGAACACATATATATTTATATAAAAGTGCCCAACCATAGCTTAGAGTGTCAAAGAAAATAAGACTTACTTACCCCAGGACACTCATCTACATGTAGTAGAAAGCCAAACCAGTCCTGAAACGAGAATCAGTAGAGGTAATGGTATATATAAGAGTATATCGTCGATCTGAAAAGGGAGGTAAGAGATGAATCTCTACGACCGATAACAGAGAACCTATGAAATAGACCCCGTAGAAGGAGATCATTGAATTCAAATAGACAATACTCTCTTCACATCCCTCTGACATTCACTGCACGCTGAGAGGAAAACCGGGCTCCAAACTGCTGCAGAGCGCATATCAATGTAGAATCTAGCACAAACTTACTTCACCACCTCCATAGGAGGAAAAGTTTGTAAAACTGATTTGTGGGTGTGGTGAGAGGTGTATTTATAGGCATTTTGAGGTTTGGGAAACTTTGCCCCTCCTGGTAGGAATGTATATCCCATACGTCACTAGCTCATGGACTCTTGCTAATTACATGAAAAAAAAACTAAATTTATACTTACCTGAAAAATTTCTTTCTTTCCGGATATGGTGAGTCCACGGTATCATCATCAATTACTGTTGGGAATATCACTACTGGTCAGCAGGAGGAGGCAAAGAGCACCACAGCAAAGCTGTTAAATATCACTTCCCTTCCCACAACCCCCAGTCATTCAACCAAAGGTAAATGGAGAAAACATAATTTATGGAAGAACTTACCTGATAAATTCATTTCTTTCATATTGGCAAGAATCCATGAGCTAGTGACATATGGGATATACAATCCTACCACGAGGGGCAAAGTTTCCCAAACCTCAAAATGCCTATTAATACACCCCTCACCACACCCACAATTCAGTTTAACAAATAACCAAGCATTGGGGTGATAAAGAAAGGAGTAGAAAGCATCAACAAACTAAATTTGGAAATAATTGTGCTTTATACAAAAAATCATAATCACCATAAAAAGGGTGGGCCTCATGGACTCTTGCCAATATGAAATAAATGAATTTATCAGGTAAGTTCTTACATAAATTATGTTTTCTTTCATGTAATTGTCAAGAGTCCATGAGCTAGTGACATATGGGATATCAATACCCAAGATGTGGATCTCCACTCAAGAGTCACTAGAGAGGGAGGGAATAAAATAAAAACAGTCATAATCTGCTGAAAAAAATTAATCCACAACCCAAAAAACATAATTTATGTAAGAACTTACCTGATAAATTCATTTCTTTCATATTAGCAAGAGTCCATGAGCTAGTGACGTATGGGATATACATTCCTACCAGGAGGGGCAAAGTTTCCCAAACCTTAAAATGCCTATAAATACACCCCTCACCACACCCACAATTCAGTTTAACGAATAGCCAAAAGGTGGGGTGATAAAAAAGGAGCGAAAGTATCAAAATAAGGAATTGGAATAATTGTGCTTTATACAAAAAAATGATAACCACCACAAAAAGGGTGGGCCTCATGAACTCTTGCTAATATGAAAGAAATGAATTTATCAGGTAAGTTCTTACATAAATTATGTTTTCTTTCATGTAATTAGCAAGAGTCCATGAACTAGTGACGTATGTGATAATAAATACCCAAGATGTGGAACTTCCATGCAAGAGTCACTAGAGAGGGAGGGATAAAATAAAGACAGCCAATTCCGCTGAAAAATAATAATAATCCACAACCCAAATCAAAAGTTTTAATCTCAATAATGAAAAAAACTGAAATTATAAGCAGAGGAATCAAACTGAAACAGCTGCCTGAAGTACTTTTCTACCAAAAACTGCTTCAGAAGAAGAAAACACATCAAAATGGTAGAATTTAGTAAAAGTATGCAAAGAAGACCAAGTAGCTGCTTTGAAAATCTGATCAACAGAAGCTTCATTCCTAAACGCCCAGGAAGTAGAAACTGACCTAGTAGAATGAGCCATAATTCTTTGAGGCGGGGATTTATTTACCCGACTCTACATAAGCATGATGAATCAAAGACTTTAACCAAGACACCAAAGAAATGGCGGAGGCCTTCTGACCTTTTCTGGACCCAGAAAAGATAACAAATAGACTAGAAGTCTTTCTAAAATCTTTAGTAGCTTCAACATAATATTTCAAAGCTCTTACTACATCCAAAGAATGTAAAGATCTCTCCTTTGAATTTGTAGGATTAGGACACAATGAAGGAACAACAATTTCTCTACTAATGTTGTTAGAATTCACAACCTTAGGTAAAAATTTAAATGAAGTCCGCAACACAGCCTTATCCTGATGAAAAATCAGAAAAGTAGATTCACAAGAAAAAGCAGATAATTCAGAAACTCTTCTAGCAGAAGAGATGGCCAAAAGGAACAAAACTTTCCAAGAAAGTAATTTAATGTCCAGAGAATGCATAGGTTCAAACGGAGGAGCTTGTAAAGCCCTCAGAACCAAATTAAGACTCCAAGGAGGAGAGATTGACTTAATGACAGGTTTGATTCGAATCAAAGCCTGTACAAAACAATGAATATCAGGAAGATTAGCAATCTTTCTGTGAAAAAGAACAGAGAGAGCAGAGATTTGTCCTTTCAAGGAACTTGCAGACAAACCTTTATCCAAACCATCCTGAAGAAACTGTAAAATTCTAGGAATTCTAAAAGAATGCCAGGAGAATTTATGAGAAGAACACCAAGAAATGTAAGTCTTCCAGACTCGATAATAAATCTTCCTAGACACAGATTTACGAGCCTGTAACATAGTATTAATTACTGAGTCAGAGAAACCTCTATGACTAAGAATCAAGCGTTCAATTTCCATACCTTCAAATTTAAAGATTTGAGATCCTGATGGAAAAAAGGGCCTTGAGATAGAAGGTCTGGTCTTAACGGAAGAGTCCACGGTTGGCAACTGGCCATCCGAATGAGATCCGCATACCAAAACCTGTGAGGCCATGCTGGAGCCACCAGCAGTACAAACGAACATTCCATTAGAATTTTGGAAATCACTTTTGGAAGGAGAACTAGAGGCGGGAAAATGTAAGCAGGATGATAACACCAAGGAAGTGTCAGCGCATCCCCTGCTTCCGCCTGAAAATCCCTGGACCTGGACAGATACCTGGGAAGTTTCTTGTTTAGATGAGAGGCCATCAGATCTATTTCTGGAAGTCCCCAGATTTGAACAATCTGAAGAAATACCTCTGGATGAAGGGACCATTCGCCCGGATGCAACGTCTGGCGACTGAGATAATCCGCTTCCCAATTGTCTACACCTGGGATGTGAACCGCAGAGATTAGACAGGAGCTGGATTCCGCCCAAACAAGTATCCGAGATACTTCTTTCATAGCCTGAGGACTGTGAGTCCCACACTGATGATTGACATATGCCACGGTTGTGACATTGTCTGTCTGAAAACAAATAAACGATTCTCTCTTCAGAGGAGGCCAGAACTGAAGAGCTCTGAAAATCGCACGGAGTTCCAAAATGTTTATCGGTAATCTCGCCTCCTGAGATTCCCAAACCCCCTGCGCCGTCAGAGATCCCCATACAGCTCCCCAACCTGACAGACTCGCATCTGTTGAGATCACAGTCCAGGTTGGACGAACAAAAGAAGCCCCTTGGACTAAACGATGGTGATCTATCCACCACATCAGAGAGTGTCGTACATTGGGATTTAAGGATATTAATTGTGATATTTTTGTATAATCCCTGCACCATTGGTTCAGCATACAAAGCTGAAGAGGTCGCATGTGAAAACGAGCAAAAGGGATCGCGTCCGATGCAGCAGTCATGAGACCTAGAATTTCCATGCATAAAGCTACCGAAGGGAATGATTGAGACTGAAGGTTTCGACAGGCTGAAACCAATTTCAGACGTCTCTTTTCTGTTAGAGACAAGGTCATGGAGACTGAATCTATTTGAAAACCCAAAAAGGTTACCTTTGTCTGAGGAATCAACGAACTCTTTGGTAAATTGATCCTCCAACCATGTCTTTGAAGAAACGACACAAGTTGATTCGTATGAGATTCTGCAGAATGTGAAGACTGAGCAAGTACCAAGATATCGTCCAAATAAGGAAATACCGCAATACCCTGTTCTCTGATTACAGAGAGAAGGGCACCGAGAACCTTTGAAAAGATCCTTGGAGCTGTTGCGAGGCCAAATGGAAGGGCCACAAACTGGTAATGCTTGTCTAGAAAAGAGAATCTCAGAAACTGAAAGTGATCTGGATGAATCGGAATATGAAGATATGCATCCTGTAAATCTATTGTGGACATATAATGCCCTTGCTGAACAAAAGGCAGAATAGTCCTTATAGTCACCATTTTGAATGTTGGTATCCTTACATAACGATTCAATATCTTTAGATCCAGAACTGGTCTGAAGGAATTCTCCTTCTTTGGTACAATGAATAAATTTGAGTAAAACCCCAGACCCTGTTCCAGGACTGGAACTGGCACAATTACTCCAGCCAAATCTAGATCTGAAACACATTTCAGAAATGCCTGAGCCTTCACTGGGTTTATTGGAATGCGCGAGAGAAAAAATCTCTTCGCAGGCGGCCTTACCTTGAAAACTATTCTGTACCCTTGTGAAACAATGTTCTGAATCCAAAGACTGTGAATCGAATTGATCCAAATGTCTTTGACCTTTTACGTTTACTGGAAGGAGGAATAACAGACATAGCCTTCCTAATGGATTTAGAAACAAAATCTTTTATATTAACAGGAACATCCTGAGTATTAGATGTTGAGGGAACAGCAACAGGTAATGGTATATTACTAATGGAAATACTATCTGCATTAGCAAGCTTATCATGACATTCATCACAAACTACAGCCGGAGGAACAGTTACCACAAGTTTACAACAAATGCACTTAACTTTGGTAGAACCAGCATCAGGCAGCGTCTTTCCAGAAGTAGATTCTGATCCAGGGTCAATCTGAGACATCTTGCAATATGTAATAGAAAAAACAACATATAAAGCAAAATTATCAAATTCCTTAAATGACAGTTTCAGGAATGGGAAAAAATGCCAATGAACAAGCCTCTAGCAACCAGAAGCAATGAAAACTGAGACTGAAATAATGTGAAAAAAAGGTGGAGACAAGAATGACGCCCACATTTTTAGCGCCAAAAAAGACGCCCACATTATTGGCGCCTTAAATTTTTTGGCGCCAAGAATGACGCCACATCCGGTGACGCCGACACTTTTGGCGCAAAAAGTCAAAAAAATTACGCAATCACGAACAAAAAAAAAAAAAATTGCGCCAAAAAAGTCTGCGCCAAGAATGACGCAATAAATTGAAGCATTTTCAGCCCCCGCGAGCCTAACAGCCCACAGGGAAAAAAGTCAATTTGAAACAATTTTATTATTCATATGCATTATCCCAAATAATGAAACTGACTGTCTGAAATAAGGAATATTGATCATCCTGAATCAAGATAAATATAAGTTTAAAGACATATATTTAGAACTTTATATATAAAGTGCCCAACCATAGCTTAGAGTGTCACAAAAAATAAGACTTACTTACCCTAGGACACTCATCTACATATAGTAAATAGCCAAACCAGTACTGAAACGAGAATCAGTAGAGGTAATGGTATATAAGAGTATATCGTCGATCTGAAAAGGGACGTAAGAGATGAATCTCTACGACCGATAACAGAGAACCTATGAAATAGATCCTGTAGAAGGAGACCATTGAATTCAAATAGGCAATACTCTCTTCACATCCCTCTGACATTCACTGCACTCAGAGGAAAACCGGGCTCCAGCCTGCTGCGAAGCGCATATCAACGTAGAATCTAGCACAAACTTACTTCACCACCTCCACGGGAGGCAAAGTTTGTAAAACTGAATTGTGGGTGTGGTGAGGGGTGTATTTATAGGCATTTTAAGGTTTGGGAAACTTTGCCCCTCCTGGTAGGAATGTATATCCCATACGTCACTAGCTCATGGACTCTTGCTAATTACATGAAAGAAATAGAAGTTTATTTCATTTGAAAGAAAAAAAACAAATCAAAAGCAGAGGAATCAAACTGAAACAGTTGCCTGAAGAACTTTTCTACCAAAAACTGCTTCCGAAAAAGCAAATACATCAAAACGGTAGAATTTAGTAAATGAATGCAAAGAGGACCAAGTTCCCGCTTTGCAAATCTGATCAACTGAAGCTTCATTCTTAAAAGCCCACGAAGTGGAGACTGATCTAGTAGAATGAGCTGTAATTCTCTGAGACGGGGCCTGACCAGACTCAAAATAAACTTGATGAATCAAAAGTTTCAACCAAGAAGCCAAGGAAATAGCAGAAGCCTTCTGACCTTTCCTAGGACTAGAAAATAAAACAAATAGACTGGAAGTCTTCCTGAAATCTTTAGTAGCTTCCACATAATATTTCAAAGCTCTTATCGCATCCAAAGAGTGGAAGGAACTTTCCAAAGAATTCTTAGGATTAGGACACAAGGAAGGGACAACAATTTCTCTACTAATGTTGTTAGAATTCACAACCTTAGGTAAAAATTATAAAGAAGTCTGCAAAATTGCCTTATCCTGATGAAAAAATCAGAAAAGGAGACTCACAAGAAGAAGCAGATAGCTCAGAAACTCTTCTAGCAGAAGAGATGGCCAACAGGAACAACATTTTCCAAGAAAGTAGTTTAATGTCCAAAAAATGCATAGGTTCAAATGGAAGAACCTGTAAAGCTGTCAGTACCAAATAAAGACTCCAAGGAGGAGAAATTGATTAAATAACAGGCTTAATAAGAACTAAAGCCTGTACAAAACAGTGTATATCAGGAAGTATAGCAATCTTTCTGTGAAATAAAACAGAAAGAGCGGAGATTTGTCTTTTCAAGGAACTTGCAGACAAACCCTTAACCAAACCATCCTGAAGAAACTGTAAAATCTAGGAATTCTAAAAGAATGCCAGTAGAATTTATGAGAAGAACACCATGAAATGTAAGTCTTCCAAACTCTATAATAAATCTTTCTAGAAACAGATTTACAAGTTTGTAACATAGTATTAATCACTGAGTCAGAGAAAACCTCTATGACTTAGTACTAAGCGTTCAATTTCCATACCTTCAAATTTAATGATTTGAGATCCTGATGGAAAAACGGACCTTGAGATAGTAGGTCTGGCCGAACAGAAGTGGCCAAAGCGGGCAACAGGACATTCAAACCAAATCCGCATACCAAAACCTGTGTGGCCATGCTGAAGCCACCAGCAACACAAATGATTGTTCCATGATGATTTTGGAGATCACTCTTGGAAGGAGAACTAGAGGCGGGAAAATGTAAGCAGGATGATAACACCAAGGAAGTGTCAGCGCATCCCCTGCTTCCGCCTGAAAATCCCTGGACCTGGACAGGTATCTGGGAAGTTTCTTGTTTAGATGAGAGGCCATAAGATCTATCTCTGGAAAACCCCACAACTGAACAATCTAAGAAAACACATCTGGATGGAGAGACCACTCCTCTGGATGTAAAGTCTGGCGGCTGAGATAATCTGCCTCCCAATTGTCTACACCTGGGATAAGCACCTCAGAGATTAGACAAGAGCTGGATTCCGCCCAAACAAGTATCCAAGATACTTTTTTCATAGCTTGGGGACTGTGAGTCCCACCCTGATGATTGACATATGCCACAGTTGTGATATTGTCTGTCTGAAAACAAATGAACGGTTCTCTCTTTAGCAGAGGCCAAAACTGAAGAGCTCTGAGAATTGCACGGAGTTCTAAAATATTTATTGGTAATCTCGCCTCTTGAGATTTCCAAACCCCTTGTGCTGTCAGAGATCCCTAAACAGCTCCCCAATCTGAAAGACTCGCATCTGTTGTGATCACAGTCTAGGTTGGCCGAAAAAAAGAAGCCTCTTGAACTAAACAATGGTGATCTATCCACAATGTCAGAGAGTATCGTACATTGATTCAGCATACAAAGCTGTAGAGGTCTCATGTGAAAACGAGCAAAGGGGGATCACGTCCGATGCTGCAGTCATGAGACCTAAAAGTTCCATGCATATAGCCACTGTAGGGAATGACAGACTGAAAGTGCCGGCATGCTGCAACCAATTTTAAACGTCTGTTGTCTGTTAGAGACAAAGTCATGGACACTGAATCTATCTGGAAGCCTAAGAAGGTGACCCTTGTATGAGGAATCAAGAAACTTTTGGTAAATTGATCCTCCAACCATGTTTCCAAAGAAACAACACTAGTTGATTTGTGTGAGATTCTGCAGTACGCAAAGACTGAGCTAGTACCAAGATATAGTCCAAATAAGGAAACACCGCAATACCCTGTTCTCTGATTACAGAGAGTAGGGCACCTAGAACCTTTGAAAAGATTCTTGGAGCTGTTGCTAGGCCAAATGGAAGAGCAAAAAATTGGTAATGCTTGTTTAGTAAAGAGAATCTAAGAAACTGATAATATTCTGGATGAATCGGAATATGAAGGTATGCATCCTGCAAGTCTATTGTGGACATATAATGTCCTTGCTGAACAAAAGGCAGAATAGTCCTTATAGCCACCATCTTGAAAGTTGGTACTCTTACATAACGATTCAAAATTTTTCAGATCCAGAACTGGTCTGAATAAATTTTCCTTCTTTGGTACAATGAATAGATTTGAATAAAACCCCAAACCTTGTTCCAAAAGAGGAACTGGCATGATTACCCCTGAAGACTCCAGGTCTGAAACATACATCAGGAAAGCCTGAGCTTTTACTGGATTTATTGGGATACGTGAGAGAAAAAATCTTCTCACAGGAGGTCTTACTCTGAATCCAATTCGATACCCTTGAGAGACAATGCTCTGAATCCATTGATTTTGGACAGATTTTATCCAAATATCTTTGAAAAACCTTAATCTGCCCCTACCAGCTGAGCTGGAATGAGGGCCGCACCTTCATGCAGACTTAGGGGCTGACTTGGTTTCCTAAATGGCTTGGATTTATTCCAATTTGAGGAAGGCTTCCAATTGGAAGCAGACTCCTTGGGGGGAAGATTGAGTTTTTGTTCGTTATTCTGACGAAAGGAACGAAAATGTTTAGAAGCCTTAGATTTACCCTTAGGTTTTTAATCCTGAGGCATAAAAACTCCCTTCCCCCAGTGATAGTTGAAATAATAGAATCCAACTGAGAACCAAATAAATTATTACCTTGGAAAGAAAGAGATAGTAATCTAGATTTAGATGTCATATCAGTATTCCAAGATTTAAGCCACAAAGCTCTTCTAACTAAAATAGCTAAAGACATGGATCTAACATCAATTTTGATAATATCAAAAATTGCATCACAAAAAAATGATTAGCATATTGCAATAGGCGAATAATTCTAGATAAGTCAGAATCCAATTCCTGTTGCGCTAAATTCTCCAACCAGAAAGTTGATGCAGCCACAACATCAGCCAAAGAAATTGCAGGTCTGAGAAGATGACCTGAATATAAATAGGCCTTCCTTAGATAAGATTCAAGCTTCCTATCTAAAGGATCCTTAAAAGGAAGTACTATTCCATAGGAATAGTGGTACATTTAGCAAGAGTAGAAATAGCCCCATCAACTTTGGGGATTTTTTCCCAAAACTCTATAGATTTTGCTTGTAAAGGATACAATTTTTTAAACCTTGAAGAAGGAATAAAAGAAGTACCTGGCTTATTCCATTCCCTAGAAATCATATCAGAAATAGCCTCAGGAATAGGAAAAACCCCTGGAGAAACCACAGGAGGTTTATAAACAGCATTTAAACGTTTATTAGACTGAACATCAATAGGACTGGTTACCTCAATATCCAAAATAATTAACACTTCTTTTAATAAAGAACGCATATACTCTATTTTAAATAAATAAGTAGATTTGTCAGTGTCAATGTCTGAGGAAGGATCTTCTGTATCAGATAGATCCTCATCAGAAGAGGATAAATTACGTTGTTGGTCATTTGAAATTTCATCAACTAAATGAGAAGTTTTAAAAGACCTTTTACGTTTATTAGAAGGTGGAAATGCAGACAAAGCCTTCAAAATAGAATCAGAAACAAATTCTTTAAAATTTTCAGGTATATCATGCACATTAGAAGTTGAAGGAACTACAACTTGCAATGTGCGATTACTGATGGATACACTAACTGCATGTAAAATTTATCATGACAACTATTACAAATGACATTTGGCAAAATAATTTCAACAATTTTACAACAAATGCACTTAGCTTTGGTAGGACCGATGTCAGGCAGCAATGTTCCAGCAGAAACTTCTGAGGTAGGATCAGATAAAGACATCTTGCAAAATGTAAGAGAAAAAACAACATAAAAAGCAAACTTATCTATTTCCTTATATGACAGTTTCAGGAATGGGAAAAAAAGCAAATAGCATAGCCCTCTGATAGAAAAAAGCAAGAGGCAAACATCAATGGGGTATTGAAATAATGAAAGAGTTTGGCGCCAAGTATGACGCACAACGTAACGTAAACTTTTTGGCGCCAAAAATAACCGGAAATGACACACTCGCGTCACTAATGACGCAACCGTGTAAAAGGTCTCGGCATCAAGAATGACGCCGGAAATTACGAAGTTGCGTCAGACGTATTTTTCCGCGCCAAAAATATTTTCGCGCCAAGAATGGCGCAATAAAGTTTAGCATTTGACGCACCCACAGGCCTAATGCCACCCGCAATTTGCAAGAAGTAGTCAATTGAAAAAAGAATAAACCCCAGGTAAGAATTTTTTTTGTATAAAAGATGTTTATATTACCCATATATGAAATTGACAGTCTGCAGAAGGAAATACATGAACCTGACTCATAGCAAATATAAGTACAATACATATATTTAGAACTTTATATAAATGCATAAAGTGCCAAACCATAGCTGAGGTGTCTTAGGTAATAAAAAACATACTTACCAAAAGACACCCATCCACATATAGCAGATAGCCAAACCAGTACAGACATAGTTATCAGCAGAGGTAATGGTAAAATAAGAGTATATCGTCGTTCTGAAAAGGGAGGTAGGAGATGAATCTAGCTAGCAAAAACTAACTAGCAAAAATCCTTAGTGGCATGAAGGCCATTTAACCAACCACTTAGAAATTAGAGGACAAACCTTTGTCAAGGCCAACCTGAAAAAACTGAAGGATTCTAGGAATCCAAAATTGATACCAAGAAAACCCTATGGAAGACCACCACTAAAAATATTGCTTCCAAATCTTGTGATAAATCTCTTGTGTTACAGGCTTTCTGTAGGGGTTCTCTGCCTATACTTGCCTCCACCAAGATGTTTGCTTTTAAGTCCGTTAATAAAAACAGAATTTATGTTTACCTGATAAATTACTTTCTCCAACGGTGTGTCCGGTCCACGGCGTCATCCTTACTTGTGGGATATTCTCTTCCCCAACAGGAAATGGCAAAGAGCCCAGCAAAGCTGGTCACATGATCCCTCCTAGGCTCCGCCTACCCCAGTCATTCGACCGACGTTAAGGAGGAAAATTTGCATAGGAGAAACCATATGGTACCGTGGTGACTGTAGTTAAAGAAAATAAATCATCAGACCTGATTAAAAAAACCAGGGCGGGCCGTGGACCGGACACACCGTTGGAGAAAGTAATTTATCAGGTAAACATAAATTCTGTTTTCTCCAACATAGGTGTGTCCGGTCCACGGCGTCATCCTTACTTGTGGGAACCAATACCAAAGCTTTAGGACACGGATGAAGGGAGGGAGCAAATCAGGTCACCTAAATGGAAGGCACCACGGTTTGCAAAACCTTTCTCCCAAAAATAGCCTCAGAAGAAGCAAAAGTATCAAACTTGTAAAATTTGGTAAAAGTGTGCAGTGAAGACCAAGTCGCTGCCCTACATATCTGATCAACAGAAGCCTCGTTCTTGAAGGCCCATGTGGAAGCCACAGCCCTAGTGGAATGAGCTGTGATTCTTTCGGGAGGCTGCCGTCCGGCAGTCTCGTAAGCCAATCTGATGATGCTTTTAATCCAAAAAGAGAGAGAGGTAGAAGTTGCTTTTTGACCTCTCCTTTTACCGGAATAAACAACAAACAAGGAAGATGTTTGTCTAAAATCCTTTGTAGCATCTAAATAGAATTTTAGAGCGCGAACAACATCCAAATTGTGCAACAAACGTTCCTTCTTTGAAACTGGTTTCGGACACAGAGAAGGTACGATAATCTCCTGGTTAATGTTTTTGTTAGAAACAACTTTAGGAAGAAACCCAGGTTTAGTACGTAAAACCACCTTATCTGCATGGAACACCAGATAAGGAGGAGAACACTGCAGAGCAGATAATTCTGAAACTCTTCTAGCAGAAGAAATTGCAACTAAAAACAAAACTTTCCAAGATAATAACTTAATATCAACGGAATGTAAGGGTTCAAACGGAACCCCCTGAAGAACTGAAAGAACTAAATTGAGACTCCAAGGAGGAGTCAAAGGTTTGTAAACAGGCTTAATTCTAACCAGAGCCTGAACAAAGGCTTGAACATCTGGCACAGCTGCCAGCTTTTTGTGAAGTAACACAGACAAGGCAGAAATCTGTCCCTTCAGGGAACTTGCAGATAATCCTTTTTCCAATCCTTCTTGAAGGAAGGATAGAATCTTAGGAATCTTAACCTTGTCCCAAGGGAATCCTTTAGATTCACACCAACAGATATATTTTTTCCAAATTTTGTGGTAAATCTTTCTAGTTACAGGCTTTCTGGCCTGAACAAGAGTATCGATAACAGAATCTGAGAACCCTCGCTTCGATAAGATCAAGCGTTCAATCTCCAAGCAGTCAGCTGGAGTGAAACCAGGTTCGGATGTTCGAACGGACCCTGAACAAGAAGGTCTCGTCTCAAAGGTAGCTTCCAAGGTGGAGCCGATGACATATTTACCAGATCTGCATACCAAGTCCTGCGTGGCCACGCAGGAGCTATCAAGATCACCGACGCCCTCTCCTGATTGATCCTGGCTACCAGCCTGGGGATGAGAGGAAACGGCGGGAACACATAAGCTAGTTTGAAGGTCCAAGGTGCTACTAGTGCATCCACTAGAGCCGCCTTGGGATCCCTGGATCTGGACCCGTAGCAAGGAACTTTGAAGTTCTGACGAGAGGCCATCAGATCCATGTCTGGAATGCCCCACAGCTGAGTGACTTGGGCAAAGATTTCCGGATGGAGTTCCCACTCCCCCGGATGCAATGTCTGACGACTCAGAAAATCCGCTTCCCAATTTTCCACTCCTGGGATGTGGATAGCGGACAGGTGGCAGGAGTGAGACTCCGCCCATAGAATGATTTTGGTCACTTCTTCCATCGCTAGGGAACTCCTTGTTCCCCCCTGATGGTTGATGTACGCAACAGTTGTCATGTTGTCTGATAGAAACCGTATGAACTTGGCCCTCGCTAGCTGAGGCCAAGCCTTGAGAGCATTGAATATCGCTCTCAGTTCCAGAATATTTATCGGTAGAAGAGATTCTTCCCGAGACCAAAGACCCTGAGCTTTCAGGGATCCCCAGACCGCGCCCCAGCCCATCAGACTGGCGTCGGTCGTGACAATGACCCACTCTGGTCTGCGGAATGTCATCCCTTGTGACAGGTTGTCCAGGGACAGCCACCAACGGAGTGAGTCTCTGGTCCTCTGATTTACTTGTATCTTCGGAGACAAGTCTGTATAATCCCCATTCCACTGACTGAGCATGCACAGTTGTAATGGTCTTAGATGAATGCGTGCAAAAGGAACTATGTCCATTGCCGCTACCATCAACCCGATCACTTCCATGCACTGAGCTATGGAAGGAAGAGGAACGGAATGAAGTATCCGACAAGAGTCTAGAAGCTTTGTTTTTCTGGCCTCTGTCAGAAATATCCTCATTTCTAAGGAGTCTATTATTGTTCCCAAGAAGGGAACCCTTGTTGACGGAGATAGAGAACTCTTTTCCACGTTCACTTTCCATCCGTGAGATCTGAGAAAGGCCAGGACTATGTCCGTGTGAGCCTTTGCTTGAGGAAGGGACGACGCTTGAATCAGAATGTCGTCCAAGTAAGGTACTACAGCAATGCCCCTTGGTCTTAGCACAGCTAGAAGGGACCCTAGTACCTTTGTGAAAATCCTTGGAGCAGTGGCTAATCCGAAAGGAAGCGCCACAAACTGGTAATGCTTGTCCAGGAATGCGAACCTTAGGAACCGATGATGTTCCTTGTGGATAGGAATATGTAGATACGCATCCTTTAAATCCACCGTGGTCATGAATTGACCTTCCTGGATGGAAGGAAGAATAGTTCGAATGGTTTCCATCTTGAACGATGGAACCTTGAGAAACTTGTTTAAAATCTTGAGATCTAAGATTGGTCTGAACGTTCCCTCTTTTTTGGGAACTATGAACAGATTGGAGTAGAACCCCATCCCTTGTTCTCTTAATGGAACAGGATGAATCACTCCCATTTTTAACAGGTCTTCTACACAATGTAAGAATGCCTGTCTTTTTATGTGGTCTGAAGACAACTGAGACCTGTGGAACCTCCCCCTTGGGGGAAGCCCCTTGAATTCCAGAAGATAACCTTGGGAGACTATTTCTAGCGCCCAAGGATCCAGAACATCTCTTGCCCAAGCCTGAGCGAAGAGAGAGAGTCTGCCCCACACCAGATCCGGTCCCGGATCGGGGGCCAACATTTCATGCTGTCTTGGTAGCAGTGGCAGGTTTCTTGGCCTGCTTTCCCTTGTTCCAGCCTTGCATTGGTCTCCAAGCTGGCTTGGCTTGAGAAGTATTACCCTCTTGCTTAGAGGACGTAGCACCTTGGGCTGGTCCGTTTCTACGAAAGGGACGAAAATTAGGTTTATTTTTTGCCTTGAAAGGCCGATCCTGAGGAAGGGCGTGGCCCTTACCCCCAGTGATATCAGAGATAATCTCTTTCAAGTCAGGGCCAAACAGCGTTTTCCCCTTGAAAGGAATGTTAAGTAGCTTGTTCTTGGAAGACGCATCAGCCGACCAAGATTTCAACCAAAGCGCTCTGCGCGCCACAATAGCAAACCCAGAATTCTTAGCCGCTAACCTAGCCAATTGCAAAGTGGCGTCTAGGGTAAAAGAATTAGCCAATTTGAGAGCATTGATTCTGTCCATAATCTCCTCATAAGGAGGAGAATCACTATCGACCGCCTTTATCAGCTCATCGAACCAGAAACATGCGGCTGTAGCGACAGGGACAACGCATGAAATTGGTTGTAGAAGGTAACCCTGCTGAACAAACATCTTTTTAAGCAAACCTTCTAATTTTTTATCCATAGGATCTTTGAAAGCACAACTATCCTCTATGGGTATAGTGGTGCGTTTGTTTAAAGTGGAAACCGCTCCCTCGACCTTGGGGACTGTCTGCCATAAGTCCTTTCTGGGGTCGACCATAGGAAACAATTTTTTAAATATGGGGGGAGGGACGAAAGGAATACCGGGCCTTTCCCATTCTTTATTAACAATGTCCGCCACCCGCTTGGGTATAGGAAAAGCTTCTGGGAGCCCCGGCACCTCTAGGAACTTGTCCATTTTACATAGTTTCTCTGGGATGACCAACTTGTCACAATCATCCAGAGTGGATAATACCTCCTTAAGCAGAATGCGGAGATGTTCCAACTTAAATTTAAATGTAATCACATCAGGTTCAGCTTGTTGAGAAATGTTCCCTGAATCAGTAATTTCTCCCTCAGACAAAACCTCCCTGGCCCCATCAGACTGGGTTAGGGGCCCTTCAGAAACATTATTATCAGCGTCGCCATGCTCTTCAGTATCTAAAACAGAGCAGTCGCGCTTACGCTGATAAGTGTTCATTTTGGCTAAAATGTTTTTGACAGAATTATCCATTACAGCCGTTAATTGTTGCATAGTAAGGAGTATTGGCGCGCTAGATGTACTAGGGGCCTCCTGAGTGGGCAAGACTCGTGTAGACGAAGGAGGGAATGATGCAGTACCATGCTTACTCCCCTCACTTGAGGAATCATCTTGGGCATCATTGTCATTGTCACATAAATCACATTTATTTAAATGAATAGGAATTCTGGCTTCCCCACATTCAGAACACAGTCTATCTGGTAGTTCAGACATGTTAAACAGGCATAAACTTGATAACAAAGTACAAAAAACGTTTTAAAATAAAACCGTTACTGTCACTTTAAATTTTAAACTGAACACACTTTATTACTGCAATTGCGAAAAAACATGAAGGAATTGTTCAAAATTCACCAAATTTTCACCACAGTGTCTTAAAGCCTTAAAAGTATTGCACACCAAATTTGGAAGCTTTAACCCTTAAAATAACGGAACCGGAGTCGTTTTGAACTTTAACCCCTTTACAGTCCCTGGTATCTGCTTTGCTGAGACCCAACCAAGCCCAAAGGGGAATACGATACCAAATGACGCCTTCAGAAAGTCTTTTCTAGTATCAGAGCTCCTCTCACATGCGACTGCATGCCATGCCTCTCAAAAACAAGTGCGCAACACCGGCGCGAAAATGAGGCTCTGCCTATGCTTTGGGAAAGCCCCTAAAGAATAAGGTGTCTAAAACAGTGCCTGCCGATATTATTATATCCAAATACCCAAATAAAATGATTCCTCAAGGCTAAATATGTGTTAATAATGAATCGATTTAGCCCAGAAAAAGTCTACAGTCTTAATAAGCCCTTGTGAAGCCCTTATTTACGATCGTAATAAACATGGCTTACCGGATCCCATAGGGAAAATGACAGCTTCCAGCATTACATCGTCTTGTTAGAATGTGTCATACCTCAAGCAGCAAGAGACTGCTCACTGTTCCCCCAACTGAAGTTAATTGCTCTCAACAGTCCTGTGTGGAACAGCCATGGATTTTAGTGACGGTTGCTAAAATCATTTTCCTCATACAAACAGAAATCTTCATCTCTTTTCTGTTTCTGAGTAAATAGTACATACCAGCACTATTTCAAAATAACAAACTCTTGATTGAATAATAAAAACTACAGTTAAACACTAAAAAACTCTAAGCCATCTCCGTGGAGATGTTGCCTGTACAACGGCAAAGAGAATGACTGGGGTAGGCGGAGCCTAGGAGGGATCATGTGACCAGCTTTGCTGGGCTCTTTGCCATTTCCTGTTGGGGAAGAGAATATCCCACAAGTAAGGATGACGCAGTGGACCGGACACACCTATGTTGGAGAAAGTTAAATTTTACTTTTGCCCCTGGAGTTCTCTGGATTCTTTCTACACTATTGTATCTAGCGGATTGGTTCCTACTGCCCACCTGATGCACCGCTCTAGCTCTACCTGGGAATTGTAGTCCAACACTGTACCTCTGTAGTCTCTTGGATCGAGTAGCGGAAATTTCTGATGACGTTATAGGCTTTCTGGCCTGCATCAAAGTTTCAATGCACAATAGCATGGAAGCGTGAGATTTAAAGGGACACTGAACCCAAATTTTTTCTTTCGTTATTCAGATAGAGCATGGAATTTTAAGCAACTTTCTAATTTACTCCTATTATCAAATTTTCTTTATTCTCTTGGTATCTTTATTTGAAATGCAAGAATGTAAGTTTAGATGCCGGCCCATTTTTGGTGAACAACCTAGGTTGTCCTTGCTGAGTAATTCCGCTTAGCTCCCTCTCACCTTCTCAGCGTCTTGGCGTGCGGCTATCCGGACCAGCTCGCTGGCTCTTCAAGTGACGTCACCACAATGGGAGGAGTTGAATGACATGAAAAGAAAACGGTCCATTGTACGAAGGTGCTGGATCAGCTGGATACAGGTCAACGCAAAAAAGGAACGATCCACTCCTTCTAAAGTCTTTTTATAAAACAAAACTTTTATTGATGCAGTTAAAAACATGTGAAAGCTTCCCAATACAAGAACAAAGCGGGCGCAGCATTTGTACTGTGAAGCTATCCCATGTTGTTTTAAATGTTTAAAAGTTTTGTTTTATAAAATACTTTAGAAGGAATGGATTGTTCCTTTTTTGCCATCAGATCTATGTCCTGTAAGCCCATTTTGATCACTGAACGACCAAAAATGTCCTAATGGAGAAACCACTCTCTTGAATGGACCAATTGCCTGTTGGGATGATCCACCTCCCTACATGGTATGTGAATTGCCAATAGGGAGCAATAATTCCTCTCTGCCCAAAACAGAGTAATAGACACTTCCTGCATGGCAAGTTGACTACGGTTACCCCCTTGATGATTTATGTAGGCCACCGCCGAGATGCTGTCCGACGGGAATCAGATACACTTTTCCTCCTTCAATAGGGGCCAGAGCTGAAGAGCCCGAAGATCGCTCTAAGTTCCAGAATATTGATTTGTAACCTTGCCTCTAGAAGATAACAAACTCCTTGAACTCTTCGAGATATCCAGACCACCCTCCAGCCTGAGAGACTGGCGTCCGTCAGCACAATTGACCAAGACTGACGAACTAAGGATGTCCCAAGGGACAAAGACCGACTTTGTATCCTCAAGAAAAAGATTGACTGATGGAGAAATTGCAAGCAATCTGTATGCCAAATGTAGATAATTATTTGACCACTGAGAAAGCAAAGCCATTACAGGGATCTCGAAATGAAAAGGGGGCAAAATAAACTGTGACTGAAGCAGCTACTATAAGACTCATCGCCTCCATGCACTGAGGAAGGAATGTAGGTCATTGTAGGAAGAGACACAACCTCTGAATCTTAATATTGCAAAGTGCCAACAGAAAACTAATTATATAAGTCTATTATTAATGCATAATGATTAAGTCTATAATGACTCCTGTAAATAATACCCTTATAGCAGGATATAAGGAGTTTTAGGTGCATTGATACCCCAACTATTGTCTTTAAAAAAGACAGAAGCTTGAGAGTAAGAGCAATATCTATTGACAGGAAATAAGAATGCACTAGTATATCAGCCAAATAGTGAGTAAATGAAATGTCCTGCTTCTGATCACTGGCAAGATTGTGTCCAACACAAAGTGGCAAACTGGAAGAGTTATAGTCATACTACCCCTTTAAGGGTAGATCCTCCTATCACCTCCCTATATAATGCATTCATTCACACAGACCATTGCTTGATTATTTTTGCAAGTGCAACTAGTGAATTCTGGCTTCACTTGCATTCTCATTTTAGTCTAGTTATCTTGAACATTTACTCCAAGTCTTCAGCGAACTTCCCAGCTCTTACCTCTTTTTCCTAAAGATGCCTTGCTAAAGACCTTACCGGCTCCTCTCACTCCTGCAGCCGCAGTTCTGTTTTCATCTGCTTCTCCCACATCTGGAACGTCCGATTGTCTCAACAGTGTGGCCGCACTCCCTCCATTTTCTGTGCCGTATCTATCACCTCATTCCGGATCAAAGACCTCACTCCACTTTGACTTCTGTCGTCTGCTCTCTGCCCTCTCAGAATCAGTGAGAATACACTTACCAAACCACCTGAAGGTATCTGCCTCTAAAAGTGATCCTGGGCTTCAACTCCTCGATACATGTAATGTACAACTTGTGTGTATATACATTTCAGTATCCTTGTCATACTAGCTGTCCTCATCCCTAAGCTAAACGTTATTCACTGTTTATCTCTGTCCTTATTTCTACAGTTGAATTGTTGCCTCCAATTATTTCTATGTGACTCTGAATCTTTGCATAAAATTTATTTGCTGGATTCAGCTGGATTGTACTGTTTTAAAACAGAGTTCTTTTCCTAGAGAATCTTATTCTCTCTTATATTGGGACTTCCTTATTTTCATTTTGCTCATTGCATTAAAGTTGCATAATAACATTCTTTGCAACTTTAAAGCTACAATACTTGCAGGTTATTTTCTTCAGCTTTATTTCCTCTGTATTTTGCTGTATATAATTTCCAGCTACAAATTATATTTTACGGTGTCAGACAACGTATCCTTAGTTCAAGGCAAGCTAAATTAGTCATTGCACAGAGTTTGCAGATATACAAACTCTACCAGTATATCCCTGTGTATATGAATGTGCAGATAAAAATCCTTGAGGTCTATAATAGCCATAAACTGACCCTTTGGATTAAGTGGGGTGGGGTGGGGGGACAGCGAGAAATGTTCCCTTTATGGGAACCCTGATCAATATGTTTAAGGTTGTTAAATCCAGGAAAGGATTGTAAATCCCTTTGGAAAATAAACACATTAGGGTAAAAATTTTCACCCTGGGATTACACAGGTACTGTGATCAATTATTCACTTATCCTCCAAATCCTTTTAGAAAAAGTTGCTGCCTCTGAAGAATCATTGGCAACCTTTAGATGGGACCATTAACCAATGAGGAGGACTCTGCTTCAAAGAGAATAAAAAACGCTCAATCTCTTCAAGGACAAAGAGAAATCAGTCAGATAACTATTTTTCCAGACGGATCCCAAAATGTAGAAACTTAAACATAAGTGCAATAAATATGTACATGACATAAGCATCAGAGTATACATGTACAGTACCTACAAAAGGGATATGAAACCCAACTTTTTTCTTTGATGGTTACTTCTATTATAAAATTTTCTTCGCTGTCATGTTATCTTTTGTTGAAAATCAGGGACGTATGCTTTGGAGCCAGCCCATTTCTGGAGTACTATATGGAAGATGTTTTGCAAGAATGTTATCCATTTGCAAGAGCACCAGATGGCAGCACTATTTCCTGCAATGTAGTGATCCAGAGGCATACATAGGTATATCATGGGAACGAAGCAAACTTGATAATAGATGTAAATTAGAAAGTTTTTTTTAAAATGGTATGTTCTGACTGAATAATAAAATAACTCTTTTTTTATCCCTATAAGCATTTGCATATATTTAGACTGTCATGTGGCCTTCCTGACTAGAGAAGCAGCACATATAGACCAATAGGTGCACAGTAAATCCATGTATCAGAATAAGCAGAGACTGCATATACTCAGAGAGTAAACATACAATGTGCATAGTCAATGAAAATATTCATAATAAATGCCTAAAGTGATGGTAAATACTAGTGTTTGTGAAACTCTAGGATTTACCATTGGAACAAATAAAGGGGACTTTCAGTCACGAAGTACTGTATAAAATACTTCATGCTGAAAGCTCCTTTATTTTTTTGCAGCGTTTGCCGCACTGAGCTGCTGAGGCAGCCCACTGCAAAACGCTATTTGGCTGAGAGGTGACATTGCCCCCCTCTTAGCCAATAGCCGTGCGGGAAATCCAGCTTGGCACCAGCTGGCGCCAGTTTTTATACATGGCTATTGGCTAAGAGGTTTGAAACGTCACCTCTCAGCCAAATACCGTTCTGCCGTAGGCTGCCTTAGCAGCTCAGTGCGACGAACGCTGCAAACAAAGGAGCTTTCAGCATGAAGTATTTTATACTTCATGACTGAAAGTCCCCTTTATTTGTTCCAATGGTAAAACCTAGCATTTCACATACGCTAGGATTTACCATCACAATTATAAACCGATGTGCATAATATAAATCACTCATACAATGGTATAAAAGAGATACCAATACACTAGAAAAAAATGCATTACTGCTTTATTGGAAAACAAGATTTTATTCTAGGTATGTTGTTCATATGGGAACATTAAAACACTGCCCCACTATTAAGTTGTACTATAAATTTCGAAGTAAAGTATAAAACGTGTTGTTTTTCCTATTTGCTGAAGTAATATATTTGGCTGTTAAATGTGAACAGAATACTCTGGATGTATAGGAACTCCTCCACTTCCCTTTCCCCATCCCCTCCTTGATTCCCCCAAAGTCATAAAAAATGGTTGATAGATTTGTACTCCAAGTTAAAATGAGATCATATGTTTCAAGATTCATTGTACATCTATGAAATCTATTTTGCTGTAAGTTTTTGTTCAACCTTAATAAAAATTATATAAATTAAAAAAAGAGATACAAATAGATCTTATCTCTAAAGAATCTCTACAGATAGTGAAAATATTCATGACCAGATTCCATATAAATTACACATAACAAAGGCATACAAAAGATACCAATAGATCTTATCTCTAAAGAATCTCTACAGATATTCATGACCAGATTCCATATAAATTGCACATAACAAAGGCATAAAAAAGATACCAATAGATCTTATCTCTGTTGTATTAAATACAGGTAAATCCCGAAGGACTGCATTTGGAATTAAACATGCAGAGAACAATGCATGAAATGTATATACCTAGGGGGGGGCATATACTATAAAATTGTGTTCACTAATAGCATAGGACATGCTATGTGGTTACAACTAGAGCCACTGATGGGTACTCACCCCATTCCTGAGGAAAAAAAGCCCCGGAACAATGAGGAGGCAGAGCTACTGCCGGGAGTAAAGCTGGTGCTGCAGTAAATACAAAAATGGTTCTTTTTAGCAAAAATTAGTGCACCAATCATAAAACATTCCCTGAATTACTAAACAAAAACCTGTTTCCCAGCTACTGAACTGTTGACTGCACTAACCAGATGACAGTTTTCTTAAAGGTCCATATACCTAATTAAAAAGTGCCCCCAAAAGTATCCCCAGAGCTACCAGAGGACTATGTCCCTGAGCATGATAGGACAGGTAGGGACTTGAAAAAGAGAAAAAAAATGTTGTCATTAGGAGAACAGGTAAAGTTCCCTGGCTATGCTGTACCTGTGTCAGAGTACCTACAAATAGCCTCTAGACTGTGTGTGTGCGGTGTAAAGTCACTTACCTTACTCAGCACCCTTCCACTGGCTTACCAAGCATGTCAAATCCATGTCCATGCAGCTCCAGCAGTATCTAGCAGAGACATCCAGTGCAGGCATAGAGTACCGCAGAGGATTGCAGTAGGAAATACCGGTGTCCCTTGGGGGAGGCTAGGGACGAGTCCCCACGACGCCTGAGGCTAGTTATGGCTGAAATCCCGTTAGGGAAATACTGTGCACATAACAGGGTATTCCTATGCCCCTGTATCATTCAGCTGCTGTGAAGAGTCTTTTATGTCTATGTCTTTTTTGTAAATGATACTAGCTAGGAACTCTGGGTCTCACATAGGTCTGAGCTCCCAATTTGTAATCTATAAGCAAGTAGCTGGAACAACCTCTATTCTCAACCAACTCCTACGTGGCCAAGAACAAAACCGCAAAGAGGTGGGAGAGATTTTAAGCTCTATATGGGTTCTTGACCTCCTCCTAGTGGCAGGAAATATATCCCATATGTTATGGAGGACTATGGACCATCATGATTTTACTAAATAAATATATTTATGTACTTCTGATATGACATTGAATTCTTAAACAAAACAAAAAAAAGGAACGTAATTAGCTTTGCTTTATTATTTCACTTCAGAAATAAACAAATATTTTTTTTTATTATTTTATTTTATTATTAATTTAAGGTTCATTCAGTTTAATGCAATTATTTTATGTTAACGCTAAAATAACATTTAACGTGATGGATGGAGAATTAAAATGTGCTTACTGAAACTTCTAGTTTTTTTAACTCCATTATCTCTCGGTTATTGTCGCAACCATAGACAGAATATAATTATGAAGTGACTTTATGATAATCTGTGTAATTTAGAGAAAAGTTTGTTCTAAAAAGGACACAATTTCCATATAACTCTTTGGAAGTTTTTCTTTAGTAAGGTTTTTACAAGTCGCTACTTTGACAAATCCCCAGGTTTTATTTATTATTCATGTCCAGCACGCGGTAGTAAGCAGAGCTTGTGTATTCTAAGGCCCGTTGCTAACTAACCTGACAATCATGAGTCATTTACTCAATTTCTTCTAAGCTACTAATCAGTAAACACTTCATTATTCACATCCCTTTGATGGTAAAATACCTTTGCACAGATAACATAGCTCCAAAACCTGCATGTATATTTCATGTAAAGGAAAAACTATTTCTCACACATTTTGAAATGAGAGAAAAAAAAAAAACCAGAAAACAGAGATTCAGCTTTACTGTAACCTTAGAAGGCATATAATGAACAATGTAAATAAATATACAGAAAGTTCTTACCAGGCACAGCCGGTTGGTTAGCATTATTGGTGGGATTTTCAGGCGATGTATTGCTAGCAGAAGTTTTGGTTTTCGCTATAGGTGTTTTTACAATAGGTGTATGGTGCCCATCAAACCGAGAGGAGCACTGCAAACAGGAGAACATAGAGACGAGTTTTATCATTAAGAAATGCATAATAAATGTCTTAAAAAAAACAGCTTCTGCCTCTAATTCCCAAGTTCTCTTATTAAGATAAGCTTGTTACAAGCAAATCGCTGCAGACCTAACCTGGCATTCCACCAACTTTATACCATGATAAAACTCAAACACATACAAAACAGCTAGAGACAGCTTGGAAAATTTAATTTGTATGGTACAAAGCATCATCTGCAACTAAATAATTCCTACCAGTCATGTAAGTGTGCTGCTGCTTTTAGTTTGGTCTTCTAAAGGGATATTAAAATTAAATTTTAACTCTCCAAAATTGTTTAAAATGATATCATTCAGACAGAGCGGAAATGCACCACTGGGAGCTAGTCACCAATCAGCAGCTAGCTCATATTAGTACATTGCAGCTACTCCAAAAAAGGATACAAAAAGAATGACGCAAATATGATAAGTAAATTAGAAGGTTGTTTAACAATGCACTCTCTATCTGAATCATGAAAGGAAACTTTTTTATTTCATGTCATTATTCAAAGCACACAAAAAAAAGCAGTATTTTCTTGAAGCTGAACTTAAACTTTGTAGAACAGGGGTATCCATTGCCCCCAGAGAGGTTTGGGTTTATCCCACGGGCATCAAAAATACTATCCAACAGGTTTATCCCACAGGCATCAGCTACCTAGTAATTGCTCAATCAGTGCAGGAGCTCATTTGCAGGTATCCTTAATTGGCCACATCAAAGAACATAACATAAATATTTGAAAGGCAAATTGTGTAGACAGTGTTAAATACTTTTAAAACATTTATTTTGCATCGAACCAATACATGCAAAGCCAGGGGTTGACACTCTAAGGAGGCAGAGCACCCATGGTACATTCAAAAATGAGTGTGGTGCTTGGATTTGTTAGCATCATGGAAACCCACCCACTATCAGACCTCACATCAGATTGCCCTATGTCTTTAGTTTAGCTCCACAGCTAGCTCTTGTACTTTGAACAGCACAAGACATCATGGGAAAAGAAAATTTATGCTTACCTGATACATTTGTTTCTTTTTAGACACGATGAGTCCACGGATCATCATCCTTACTTGTGGAAATATCGCCTCCTGGTCAGCAGGAGGAGGCAAAGAGCACCACAGCAGAGCTGTTAAATAGCTCCTCCCTTTTTTCCCACTCCAGTCATTCGACCGAAGTTAGAAAGAGAAAGAAAAAGCCAAGGTGCAGAGGTGACTGAAGTTTACAAAAAAGAACACCCTGTCTTAAAAAGAACAGGGCGGGCCGTGGACTCTTCGTGTCTAAAAAGAAACAAATTTATCAGGTAAGCATAAATTTTCTTTTCTTTTTAAAGACACAATGAATCCATGGATCATCATCCTTACTTGTGCGATTACAATACCAAAGCTAGAGTACACGGATGATAAGGGAGGGACAAGACAGGGAACCTAAACGGAAGGCACCACTGCTTGAAGAACCTTTCTCTCAAAAACAGCCCCAGTCGAGGCAAAAGTATCAAATTTGTAAAATTTAGAAAAAGTGTGAAGAGAAGACCAAGTTGCAGCCTTGCAAATCTGTTCCACAGAAGCTAAATTTTTGAATGCCCATGAGGAAGCAACCGCCCTAGTGGAATGAGCCATAATTCTTTCAGGAGGATGCTGTCCAGCAGTCTCATATGCAAAGCGGATGATATTCCTCAACCAAAAAGAAAGAGAGGTAGCCGTAGCTTTCTGACCCTGACGTTTTCCAGAAATAATTACGAATAGAGAAGAAGACTGACGAAAGTCTTTAGTTGCTTGTAAGTAAAACTTCAAAGCACGGACTACGTCCAAATTATGCAGAAGCCTTTCCTTCTGAGAAGAAGGATTAGGACACAAGGAAGGAACAACAATCTCCTGATTAATGTTCCTGTCTGAAACAACCTTAGGAAGGAACCCTAGTTTAGTACGTAAAACTACCTTATCTGAATGGAAAATAAGGTAAGGCGAATTGTATTGCAACGCCGAAGGCTCAGACACTCTTCGAGTTAAAGAAATAGCAACAAGAAATAAAATTTTCCAAGATAACAACTTAATATGTAAGGAATGCATAGGCTCAAACGGAGCCCCTTTAAGAACCTTAAGAGCCAAATTCAGACTCCATGGAGGAGTAACTGGTTTGAACACAGGCCTGATCCTAACCAAGGCCTGACAAAAGGATTGAACATCTGGGACATCAGCCAGACGTTTGTGTAACAAAATAGATAAGGCAGAGAGGTGACCCTTTAGGGAACTTGCCGATAAACCCTTCTCCAATCCTTCTTGGAGAAAAGACAAAAAAGTCTGGGAATCCTAACTCTACTCCATGAGTAGCCCTTGGATTCACACCAATAAAGATATTTACGCCATATCTTATAGTAAATCTTTCTAGTTACAGGCTTACACACCTGAATCAAGGTCTAGATAGATAGATGGATAGAATTAAGCGTTCAATCTCCAAGCAGTCAGCTTCAGAGAAATTAGATTTGGATGAAGGAAGGGACCTTGAATGAGAAGATCCTTCCTCAATGGCAGTCTTCAAGGTGGCAGGGATTACATGTACACCAGATCGGCATACCAAATCCTGCGAGGCCAAGCAGGAGCAATGAGGATCACTGATGCCTTCTCCTGTTTGATTCGAGCAATGACCCGAGGAAGAAGAGCAAACGGGGGAAAAAGATATGCTAGGCTGAAGGACCAAGGAACTGCTAGAGCATCTATCAGTTCTGCCTGAGGATCCCTGGACCTTGACCCGTATCTCGGGAGCTTGGCATTCTGACGAGATGCCATGAGATCTAATTCCGGCCGACCCCATTTGGGAATCAGGTTGGAGAATACTTCCGGATGGAGCTCCCACTCTCCCGGATGAAAGGTCTGCCTGCTCAGAAAGTCCGCCTCCCAGTTGTCCACTCCTGGGATGTGGATCGCTGACAGATGGCAAGAATGGGCCTCCGTCCACCGGATTATCTTGGCTACCTCTGTCATCGCTAAGGAACTCCTCGTTCCTCCCTGATGATTGATGTAAGCCACTGTCGTTATGTTGTCCGTCTGGAATCTGATGAACTGGGCCGAAGCCAACTGAGGTCAGGCCAGAAGAGCATTGAAGATCGCTCTCAGTTCCAGGATGTTTATAGGAATAACAGACTCCGCCGGAGCCCACACTCATTAAGCCTTTAGAGGACCCCAGACAGCCCCCCACCCTAGAAGGCTGGCATCTGTTGTCACAATCACCCAGGATGGTCTGCGAAAGCATGTTCCCTGGGATAGATGATCCAGAGACAACCACCATTGAAGTAAATCCCTTGTCTCCTGCTCCAGGGTTATTTGAGGAGACAAGTCTGCATAATCTCCATTCCACAGCCTGAGCATGTTTAACTGCAGAGGTCTGAGGTGAAACCGAGCAAATGGGATGATGTCCATTGCCGCCACCATCAGTCCGATTACTTCCATGCACTGGGTCACTGACGGCCGAGGATTGGACTGAGGGGCTCGGCAGGTATCTAGACTCTTTGATTTCCTGACCTCTGTCAGAAAAATCCTCATGGATATAGAATTGATTACAGTTCCCAAGAAAGTCACCCTTGCTTTCGGGATTAAGGAACTCTTTTCCAGATTTACCTTCCACCCGTGAGTCCTCAGGAAGGATAGTACAATGTCGGTATGGGACCATGCTTGTTGACAAGATGGCGCCTGGATTAGAATATGTCCAGATAAGGCGCCACTGCAATGCCCTGCAGTCTTAAAACCACCAGCAGAAACCCCAGAACCTTTGTGAAAATTCTGGGTGCCGTGGCCAGCCCGAAAGGAAGAGCCACTAACTGAAAGTGTCTGTCCAGAAAGACACACCTTAGGAACTTGTGATGATCTCTGTGGATAGGAACGTATAGATATGCATCCTTTAAGTCCACTGTCGTCATAAATTGACCCTCCTGGATCAATGGAAGAATGGTACGAATAGTTTCCATCTTGAAAGACGGAACCAGGGTGGATAAAAATCAATTTTTAAAAAAAAAAATCTGATTTTTTTTTTTTTATTTAACCCCTTAATGACCACAGCACTTTTCCATTTTCTGTCCGTTTGGGACCAAGGCTATTTTTACATTTTTGCGGTCTTTGTGTTTAGCTGTAATTTCCCTCTTACTCATTTACTGTACCCACACATATTATATACCGTTTTTCTCGCCATTAAATGGACTTTCTAAAGATACCATTATTTTCATCATATCTTATAATTTACTATAAAAAAAATTATAAAATATGAGGAAAAAATGGAAAAAAACACACTTTTTCTAACTTTGACCCCCAAAATCTGTTACACATCTACAACCACCAAAAAACACCCATGCTAAATAGTTTCTAAATTTTGTCCAGAGTTTATAAATACCCAATGTTTACATGTTCTTTGCTTTTTTTGCAAGTTATAGGGCCATAAATATAAGTAGCACTTTGCTATTTCCAAACCACTTTTTTTCAAAATTAGCGCTAGTTACATTGGAACACTGATATCTTTCAGGAATCCCTGAATATCCCTTGACATGTATATATATTTTTTTAGAAGACATCCCAAAGTATTGATCTAGGCCCATTTTGGTATATTTCATGCCACCATTTCACCGCCAAATGCGATCAAATAAAAAAAAAAAAGTAAAATTTTTCCAAATTTTAGGTTTCTCACTGAAATCATTAACAAACATTTTGTGCAATTATGGCACAAATGGTTGTAAATGCTTCTCTGGGATCCCCTTTGTTCAGAAATAGCAGACATATATCGCTTTGGCGTTGTTTTTAAGTAATTAGAAGTCCGCTAAATGCTGCTGCACACCACAAGTGTATTATGCTCAGCAGTGCAGGGGTTAATTAGGGAACTTGTAGGGAGCTTGTAGGGTTAATTTTAGCTTTAGTGTAGTGTAGTAGACAACCCCAAGTATTGATCTAGGCCCATTTTGGTATATTTCAGGCCACCATTTCACCGCCAAATACGATTAAATTAAAAAAAATAGTCAACTTTTTCACAAACTTTAGGTTTCTCACTGAAATTATTTAGAAACAACTTGTGCAATTATGGTACAAATGGTTGTAAATGATTCTCTGGGATCCCCTTTGTTCAGAAATAGCAGACATATATGGCTTTGGTGTTGCTTTTTGGTAATTAAAAGGCCGCTAAATGCCACTGCGCACAAAACGTGAATTATGCCCAGCAGTGAAGGGGTTAATTAGGTAGCTTGTAGGGAGCTTGCAGGGTTAATTTTAGCTTTAGTGTAGAGATCAGCTTCCCACCTGACACATCAGACCCCCTGATCCCTCCCATAGAGCTCTCTTCCCTCCCCCACCCCACAATTGTCCCCGCCATCTTAAGTACTGGCAGAAAGTCTGCCAGTACTAAAATAAAAGGTTTTTTTTTTTACTTTTTTGTTTTTTTTTGAAGCATATTTACATATGCTGCTATGTAGGATCCCCCCTTAGCCCCCAACCTCTCTGATCCCCCCCAAAACAGCTCTCTACCCCCCCCACTGCCTTATTGGGGGCCATCTTGGGTACTGGCAGCTGTCTGCCAGTACCCAGTTTGCATATAAAAATGTTTTTTTTTTCATTTATTTCAGTTTTTTCTGTAGTGTAGCTCCCCTCCCCCAGATCAATCCCCCACCCCCTCCCAGATCCCTTCAATTACGTTTTATTTTTTATTCTATTGTACAAAAATATGTACAAGTTTCTGTAGTGTAAGCGGTTCCCACCCGCTCCCTCCCCGTGCACGCGCCCTCCCGCCGCCCCCTGTGCACGCGCGCGCGCCTGTGCGCGCCCCCGGCGATCCCGCCCCCGATCCCGCCCCCCTCTCTGACTAAGAAGCCATCGATGGCCGCCCACCCACCTCCCATTTACGCTCCCACCCACCAACGAATGCGGCCATCGATGTCCGGTGCAGAGAGGGCCACAGAGTGGCTCTCTCTGCACCGGAGGGGCAAAAATTGTTATTGCAGGATGCCTCGATATCGAGGCATCCTGCAATAACCGGAAAGCAGCTGGAAGTGATCAGGATCGCTTCCAGCTGCTTTCCAAACCGAGGACGTGCAGGGTACGTTCTCAGGCATTAACTGCCTTTTTTCTGAGGACGTACCCTGCACGTCCTCGGTCGTTAAGGGGTTAAATTGTTTTTTTTGGATTTAAATCAGATTTTTTGGATTTAAATCGGATTTGGGACAAGCACTGTCTCCAGCTCATTTTTTGGCAAATATTGTCAATATCCAGTATCAGGGTCAAAATTTAAGTGCTGAGGAAGAGGAGTTAGCTATGACATGGGTATCCAGCAATCATCCATCTGTAATGCCAACTATAATAAACCTTAAAGCTAAGGGGGAACCATTCAAGAAATATATGTTTGCTGAAGATATTTTAAAGAAAGTCACACCAGTGAACTGGTGGAAGTCATTTAAGCACTTGGCTTTAGAGACTGTTCAAGTAATGATTTCACTTTTAACAGCAGTAGCTTCTTCTGCAGGCGTTGAAAGAATATTCTCTTCCTTTGGACTCATTCATTCTAAATTGAGAAATCGTTTGGGACCCGATAAAGCAGGAAAGCTTGTTTTTCTTTTCCTGATTATGAACAAAGAAGAAGCTGAAGATGACGAGTGAGCTACAGAGGACAGTATTTAAGTTTTTCATGTGTAGGCTGGGCTGACAGTCTAAGTTTCTTAAAATATATATATTTTGTTTAGCCAAATTAGTTAACAAACATGGATGTTTGTTTAAGCAAATAACATATGCTGTAATGTTATTGTTTCAGTTGAATAAATCTATTTAAATTGTTATTATTAAGGTAATGATTATTTTTCTCCTTCCTAAGTACAACAGAAAAGTTGTCCAAATATGAATTATATTGATTAACCTATTAAACTGTGGATAAAAAAACTAATATGAAAAGTTGTTATTCTAAAAATCTTCATCTACTTGCAAATTAAAGTTATACCAGCAAGAATTAGTCTTTATGTAGAAAAACGATTTAAATCAAGCCTTACTAACTAGTGATTTAAATTGTGATTTAAATTGTGAATTAAATCAGTTTGATTTAAATCAAATCCCCCCTGGACGGAACTCTGAGAACTTGTTTCTTAAGGTCTAAAATAGGTCTGAAAATTCCCTCCTTTTTGGGAACAAAAAACAGATTTGAATAAAAACCCTGCCCGTGTTCCTGCAGAGGAACAGGAATAATCACTGCCAGGGAGGAGAGGTTACACAAAGTAAGAACGCCTCTCTTTTTATCTGGTTTACAGATAATCTTGAAAGAAGAAATCTTCCTCGAGGAGGAACATTTTTGAACTCCAGTTTGTATCCCTGGGACACTATTTCTATAGCCCAGGGATCCTGAACGTCTCGCACCCAAGCCTGAACGAAGAAAGTCTGCCCGGTCCAGGATCGGGGGCATGCCCTTCATGCTGTTTTGGAGTCAGCAGCAGGCTTCTTGGACTGTTTACCCTTGTTCCAAGGCTGGTTGGGTCTCCAAGTGGGCTTAGATTGCGAATAGTTTCCCTCCTGTTTAGAAGAGGAAGAGAAGGAATTTCCCTTGAAATTGCGAAAGGAACGAAAATTATTTTGTCATTCTTTTTGCTTATTTCTCTTATCCTGAGGAAGAAGATGACCCTTACCTCACGTGATGTCAGAGATAATTTCCTTCAGACCAGGTCCAAACAAGGTCTTTCCCTTGTAAGGAATAGCTAGAAGTTTAGACTTAGATGAAACGTCCGCAGACCAAGGTTTTAACCACAAAGCTCTGCGGGCTAGGATAGAAAACCCTGGACTCTTAGCTGCTAAATTAGCATCCGTAATAAAAGCATTGGCTAACTACAGAGCTTTAGTCCTATCTTGAATCTCCTCCAAAGAAGTCTCAGACACAGAGCATCAAACCAATAAGCTGCCGCACTAGTGACAGTAGCAATGCACGCAGCCGGCTGCAACTGCAGATCCTGGTGAACATATATCTTTTTAAGCAGACCCTCCAACTTCTTGTCCATGGGGTCTTTAAAAGCACAACTATCCTCAATAGGAATAGTAGTTTGCTTGGCTAAGGTGGAGATAGCCCCTTCCACCTTAGGAACCGTTTGCCAAGTTTCTTTGATAGCGTCAGCTATAGGAAACATCTTCCTGAAAATAAGAGACGGAGAAAAGGGAATACCTGGTCTCTCCCATTCCTTAGAAACAATCTCCAAAGCTCGCTTAGGAACTGGAAAAAAATCGGAGAAAGTCGGAACTTCAAAATATTTGTCCAATTTACTCGCCTTCACAGGAGCGACTACTACTGTGGAATCACAGTCATCTAAGGTAACCAACACCTCCCTGAGTAACAGACGGAGGTGTTCTAGTTTAAATCGGAAAGAGACAACCTCTGAATCAGTCAAAGGCTCTGAATCTGAAATCTTGCCATCTGATAAAACCTCTATACCCTTCATCTCAGTTCCCTGGGAGGGTACCTCTGAGACTGCCACCATGGCATCAGAAACCTCACTGATAACATGCTTGTCTTTCCTCTTGCGCTTGCCTTGAAGCATAGGTAAAGCAGACAATGCATCAGAAATTGTGGAAGACATAACCGCCACTGTGTCTTTTAAAGTAACTCCAGCAGGTGCTAGAGCAGAAGTGCAGGGCACTGCTGGTGGGGGCGTTAATTTTTGTGACGCTTGGGGAGAAAGTTGCGGCATAAATTGACCCTCAGCAGAAGACTCTTGGATAACATCTGCCTGAGAGGAGATTCGCTCAGTAAAATTTTTATCCCTAAAACAGTCCTTTCAACACATGTAGGACAGAAAGGGATTGGTGGTTCCACATTTGCATCAAGACACAAGGCACATGTAACATATTGTACACCCTCTTGGTCCATCTTTCATCACAAATTTTCAAATAAAAAGCAGAAAAAATAATAAATATCAACCAAGGATAATTATAAAAAAAAAAAGTTACTGTCCCTTTAAATACAAATGGTTTCACTATTTTTCTGCAAAATATCAGAATCTATTCTTAAGACCAGCGTTTAAAGAAAAAAAGGATAATTAAAAACACCTCTGCACCTTAGCAGCCTGCTGAGGTGCTCCTACCGTGTTAAATGACACTGGATCCCTCTCCTATGCTGATCCGTTAACAGTCACACTGCCAGGAAACTCCGGAATGGTCTTAACTTATCTGTACCTGAAGCGCATGATATTACATTGCATGCCGCTCTAGAACAGATAACCAACTTGCTCAGCTCAATGTCGTAGCAAAAATGACAGGAAAAGAGCGCTCTACAGAAAGGCACACAAAAAACAGGAAGTCCCGCCCATCGTGGGCGTACCTAAAGATCTATGTCTCTGTTCTCCATGAAAAAAATACAGTGAAACCACCGGAGCCTTTCCCAAACAATAAAAGCAACCTATCTCCAGCCCCAGTGCCTTCAAAATGTCATTGCCCCAAAAACTTTCACTTGAAAGTTAAAAAAAAGAGTCCTAACATAAAAAAGGCTTTAACCGTTAACCCCTTATGTTCCGTAGTGCTGTTTGTAGACAAACATACTGAGTCTCCTTAGGTCCCAGAAAAGGCAGCACTTACCTTAACCACTGCCTGGCAGGAAGGCAGTTCCAAAGCTTGAGAGGTCCTCTCCCTCACACTGGTCTGAGAAATAAATAAATGCTGAGTCAGGAAGTACCTCAGACTGAAGGAGATAGGGCAGCACAAATATGGGAGGCGCAGTGAGAATTATGTCCCACAAGTTCCCATTGCTCTAAAGCCACCAAAGCTCTACTGTAGAGACTGAAATGGAACCAGGCTACACCTCAGGACAAAGTAGCACTCTCTGGCACTACTTTAAAATAAACTCTTGATTGAAGAATCTAAAATTACACCTCACTTTACCTCTTCTTATCACTAACGTAGGCAAAGAGAATGACTGGAGTGGGAGGGAAGGGAGGAGCTATTTAACAGCTCTGCTGTGGTGCTCTTTGCCTCCTCCTGCTGACCAGGAGGCGATATTCCCACAAGTAAGGATGATGATCCGTGGACTCATCGTGTCTTTAAAAAGAAAGCATAATTTATGCTTACCTGATAAATTTATTTCTCTTGTAGTGTAGTCAGTCCACGGGTCATCCATTACTTATGGAATATATCTCTTCCCCAACAGGAAGTTGCAAGAGGTTCACCCAAGCAGAGCTGCTATATAGCTCCTCCCCTCACATGTCATATTCAGTCATTCGACCAAAACCAGACGAGAAAGGAGAAACCACAGGGTGCAGTGGTGACTGGAGTTTAATTAAAATTTAGATCTGCCTTAAAGACAGGGCGGGCCGTGGACTGACTACACTACAAGAGAAATAAATTTATCAGGTAAGCATAAATTATGTTTTCTCTTGTTAAGTGTAGTCAGTCCACGGGTCATCCATTACTTATGGAATACCAATACCAAAGCTAAAGTACACGGATGAAGGGAGGGACAAGGCAGGAACTTTAAACAGAAGGAACCACTGCCTGAAGCACCTTTCTCCCAAAAATAGCCTCCGAAGAAGCAAAAGTGTCAAATTTGTAAAATTTTGAAAAAGTGTGAAGTGAAGACCAAGTTGCAGCCTTGCAAATCTGTTCAACAGAGGCCTCATTTTTAAAGGCCCAGGTGGAAGCCACAGCTCTAGTAGAATGAGCTGTAATCCTTTCAGGAGGCTGCTGTCCAGCAGCCTCATAGGCTAAACGTATTATGCTACAAAGCCAAAAAGAGAGAGAGGTAGCCGAAGCCTTTTGACCTCTCCTCTGTCCAGAGTAAACGACAAACAGAGAAGAAGTTTGACGAAAATCTTTAGTTGCCTGCAAATAGAACTTCAGGGCACGGACTACGTCCAGATTATGCAAAAGTCGTTCCTTCTTTGAAGAAGGGTTAGGACACAATGATGGAACAACAATCTCTTGATTGATATTCCTGTTAGTAACTACCTTAGGTAAGAACCCAGGTTTAGTACGCAGAACTACCTTGTCTGAATGAAAAATCAGATAAGGAGAATCACAATGTAAGGCAGATAACTCAGAGACTCTTCGAGCCGAGGAAATAGCCATCAAAAACAGAACTTTCCAGGATAACAGCTTGATATCAATGGAATGAAGGGGTTCAAATGGAACGCCTTAAAGAAGGTTAAGAACTAAGTTTAAGCTCCACGGCGGAGCAACAGTCTTAAACACAGGCTTAATCCTAGCTAAAGCCTGACAAAAAGCCTGAACGTCTGGAACTTCTGCCAGACGTTTGTGTAGAAGAATAGACAGAGCAGAAATCTGTCCCTTTAACGAACTAGCAGATAAGCCCTTTTCTAAACCCTCTTGTAGAAAAGACAATATCCTAGGAATCCTAACCTTACTCCATGAGTAACTCTTGGATTCGCACCAATATAAATATTTACGCCATATCTTATGGTAAATTCTTCTGGTAACAGGTTTCCTAGCCTGTATTAAGGTATCAATAACCGACTCCGAGAAGCCACGCTTCAATAGAATCAAGCGTTCAATCTCCATGCAGTCAGCCTCAGAGAAATTAGATTTGGATGTTTGAAAGGACCCTGAATTAGAAGGTCCTGTCTCAGAGGCAGAGACCATGGTGGACAGGACGACATTTCCACTAGGTCTGCATACCAGGTCCTGCGTGGCCACGCAGGTGCTATCAGAATCACCGAAGCTCTCTCCTGTTTGATCTTGGCAATCAATCGAGGAAGCATCGGAAATGGTGGAAACACATAAGCCATGTTGAAGACCCAAGGGGCTGTCAGAGCATCTATCAGCACCGCTAACGGGTCCCTGGACCTGGATCCGTAACAAGGAAGCTTGGCGTTCTGGCGAGACGCCATGAGATCCAGATCTGGTTTGCCCCAACGATGAATCAGTTGAGCGAAGACCTCCGGATGAAGTTCCCACTCCCCCGGATGAAAAGTCTGGCGACTTAGAAAATCCGCCTCCCAGTTCTCCACGCCTGGGATGTAAATCGCTGACAGGTGGCAAGAGTGAGACTCTGCCCAGCGAATTATCTTTGAGACTTCCAACATCGCTAGGGAACTTCTGGTTCCCCCTTGATGGTTGATGTAGGCCACAGTCGTGATGTTGTCCGACTGAAATCTGATGAACCTCAGAGTTGCTAACTGAGGCCAAGCTAGAAGAGCATTGAATATTGCTCTTAACTCCAGAATATTTATTGGGAGGAGTTTCTCCTCCTGAGTCCATAACCCCTGAGCCTTCAGGGATTTCCAGACTGCGCCCCAACCTAGAAGGCTGGCGTCTGTCGTTACAATCGTCCAATCTGGCCTGCGAAAGGTCATCCCCTTGGACAGATGGGGTCGAGAAAGCCACCATAGAAGAGAATCTCTGGTCTCTTGATCCAGATTTAGCAGGGGGGACAAATCTGAGTAATCCCCATTCCACTGACTTAGCATGCACAATTGCAGCGGTCTGAGATGCAGGCGCGCAAATGGTACTATGTCCATTGCCGCTACCATTAAGCCGATTACTTCCATGCACTGAGCTACTGACGGGTGTGGAATGGAATGAAGGACACGGCAAGCATTTAGAAGTCTTGATAACCTGGCCTCCGTCAGGTAAATTTTCATCTCTACAGAATCTATAAGAGTCCATAGGAAGGGAACCCTTGTAAGTGGTAATAGAGAACTCTTTCCCACGTTCACCTTCCACCCATGCGACCTCAGAAATGCCAGAACTATCTCTGTATGAGATTTGGCAGTTTGAAAACTTGACGCTTGTATCAGAATGTCGTCTAGGTACGGAGTCACCGCTATGCTTCGCGGTCTTAGTACCGCCAGAAGTGAGCCCAGAACCTTTGTAAAGATTCTTGGAGCCGTAGCTAATCCGAAGGGAAGAGCTACAAACTGGTAATGCCTGTCTAGGAAGGCAAATCTTAGGTACCGATAATGATCCTTGTGAATCGGTATGTGAAGGTAGGCATCCTTTAAGTCCACTGTGGTCATGTACTGACCCTCTTGGATCATGGGAAGGATGGTTCGAATAGTTTCCATTTTGAATGATGGAACTCTTAGGAATTTGTTTAGGATTTTTAAGTCCAAGATTGGTCTGAAGGTTCCCTCTTTCTTGGGAACCACAAATAGATTTGAATAGAATCCTTGCCCGTGTTCCGTCCGCGGAACTGGGTGGATCACCCCCATTAGTAAGAGGTCTTGTACACAGCGTAGAAACGCCTCTTTCTTTATTTGGTTTGCTGATAACCTTGAAAGATGAAACCTCCCTTGTGGAGGAGAAGTTTTGAAGTCCAGGAGATATCCCTGAGATATGATCTCCAACGCCCAGGGATCCTGGACATCTCTTGCCCAAGCCTGGGCGAAGAGAGAAAGTCTGCCCCCCACTAGATCAGTTTCCGGATAGGGGGCCCTCTCTTCATGCTGTCTTAGGGGCAGCAGCAGGTTTCTTGGCCTGCTTGCCCTTGTTCCAGGACTGGTTAGCTTTCCAGCACTGTCTGTAACGAGCAACAGCTCCTTCCTGTTTTGGAGCGGAGGAAGTTGATGCTGCTCCTGCCTTGAAGTTACGAAAGGCACGAAAATTAGACTGTTTGGCCTTTGATTTGGCCCTGTCCTGAGGTAGAGCATGGCCCTTACCTCCCAAAATGTCAGCTATAATTTCTTTCAAACCGGGCCCGAATAAGGTCTGCCCTTTGAAAGGAATATTAAGCAATTTAGATTTAGAAGTCACGTCAGCTGACCAGGATTTAAGCCATAGCGCTCTGCGCGCTTGGATGGCGAATCCGGAGTTCTTAGCCGTAAGTTTGGTTAAATGTACGACGGCATCAGAAACAAATGCGTTAGCTAGCTTAAGTGCTTTAAGCTTGTTCATAATTTCATCCAATGGAGCTGTGCAAATGGCCTCTTCCAGAGACTCAAACCAGAATGCCGCCGCAGCAGTGACAGGCGCAATGCATGCAAGGGGGGCTGTAAGATAAAACCTTGTTGAACAAACATTTTCTTAAGGTAACCTTCTAATTTTTTATCCATTGGATCTGAAAAGGCACAACTATCCTCCACCGGGATAGTGGTACGCTTAGCTAAAGTAGAAACTGCTCCCTCCACCTTAGGGACCGTCTGCCATAAGTTTCGTGTGGTGGCGTCTATAGGAAACATTTTCCTAAATATGGGAGGAGGGGAAAAAGGCACACCAGGTCTATCCCACTCCTTGCTAATAATCTCTGTAAGCCTTTTAGGTATAGGAAACATGTCAGTACACACCGGTACCGCATAGTATCTATCCAACCTACATAATTTTTCTGGAATTGCAACCGTGTTACAATCATTCAGAGCCGCTAATACCTCCCCTAGCAATATGCGGAGGTTCTCAAGCTTAAATTTAAAATTAGAAATCTCTGAATCCAGTCTCCCTGGATCAGATCCGTCACCCACAGAATGAAGCTCTCCGTCTTCATGTTCTTCAAACTGTAACGCAGTATCTGACATGGCTCTCACATCATCCGCGCGCTCTGTCCTTAACCCAGAGCTATCGCGCTTGCCTCTTAATTCTGGCAATTTAGATAATACTTCTGTCATAACAGTAGCCATGTCTTGCAAAGTGATTTGTAAGGGCCTCCCTGATGTACTTGGCGCCACAAAATCACGCACCTCCTGAGCGGGAGGCGAAGGTACTGACACGTGAGGAGAGTTAGTCGGCATAACTTCCCCCTCGTTGTCTGGTGATAATTTCTTTACATGTAAAGATTGACTTTTATTTAAAGTAACATCAATGCAATTAGTACACAAATTTCTATTGGGCTCCACATTGGCCTTTAAACATAGTGAACAAAGAGATTCATCTGTGTCAGACATGTTTAAACAGACTAGCAATGAGACTAGCAAGCTTGGAAATACTTTTCTAAATAAATTTACAAGCAATATAAAAAACGCTACTGTGCCTTTAAGAAGCACAAAAAGCGGTCACAGTTGAAATAACAATGAACCAAATAAGTTATAGCAACCAATTTTTCACAGTAAATGTATTAAGTTAGCAAAGGATTGCACCCACCAGCAAATGGATGATTAACCCCTTAAAACCCAAAAACGGATAACAATTTAATAATTAACGTTTTTATCACAGTCAAAACACACTGTCACAGGTCTGCTGTGAATGATTACCTCCCTCAAAATGAATTTTGGAGACCCCTGAGCTTTCTAGAGACGTCCTGGATCATGGAGGATGAAGTAGACAGATTGTGACTGAATTTTTACTGCGCAAAAAAGCGCTAAAATAGGCCCCTCCCACTCATATTACAACAGTGGGGAAGCTCAGTTAACTGTTTCTATGCAGAAAACAAAGATAGCCATGTGGTAAAAATCATGCCCCAATAAGTTTTATCACCAAGTACCTCACAAAAAACGATTAACATGCCAGTAAACGTTTTGAACATACATTTTAAAAAGTAATGAAGTGTTATTAATAAGCCTGCTACCAGTCGCTTTTACTGCAGTTAAGGCTCATACATTACTTCAGTATTAACAGTATTTTCAGAGTCAATTCCATTCCTTAGAAAAATACATTCAGTGTACACACACTCCTCAGCCTAATACCAGTCGCTATCACTGCATTTAAGGCTGAACTTACGTTACATTGGTATCAGTAGTATTTTCTCAGTCAATTCCATTCCTCAGAAAAATAATTTACTGCACATACCTCGTTTGCAGGGGGGTCCTGCATGCTATTCCCCTTTTCTGAAGTTACCTCACTCCTCAGATGAGAACAGCCAGTGGATCTTAGTTACGTCTGCTAAGATCATAGAAAACGCAGGCAGATTCTTCTTCTAATGCTGCCTGAGAACAAACAGCACACTCCGGTGCCATTTAAAATAACAAACTTTTGATTGAAGAAATAAACTAAGTTAAAAAACACCACAGACCTCTCACAACAACCTATCTTTAGTTAGGTTGCAAGAGAATGACTGAATATGACATGTGAGGGGAGGAGCTATATAGCAGCTCTGCTTGGGTGATCCTCTTGCAACTTCCTGTTGGGGAAGAGATATATTCCATAAGTAATGGATGACCCGTGGACTGACTACACTTAACAAGAGAAATGTAGTTTGCATATGAACATTTTACTCAAACAGAAAGCTACTGTAAGTACATATGTGACTTTGTATGCTTATAAAAATGGCAAAACCCTAAAAAATTGTTTTAAAGGAATTAAAAAAAAATATATTACAATAACATAAACTGCAGTTATAAGTCCTTCGCATAGTGTACATATCTCATTCCAGCAATTTAGCAAATAAATGTACAAAACAATAGTATGGCTGCAAAAAAAATAAATGCTACATGACTAAATACCTTTTAGAAAATGAGTATACACCTTTACAGTAGTCTTGCAATATATTTACAAACTATGTTTTAATATCTTGTTTGCGGAAACTGATTTTCAATAACTAAACTCCACCTATCAGTTTGCTTATTTGAAAGAGCCAATCCGGACTTGTTACTGGAGCAGACAAGGTTATCCATGATCATTATATTAGAAAAATCTTCAATGCATTGCAGTTATCTGCCATGTGCTCCTACAGTTGTCATAACTGGAAAGTTCTTAATTCTTAGACTTAAATTACAGGAAAGGGGAGAAAAATAAATAATAAAAGCATATTGCAGAATTCTTTAACTAAACATAACTAAATATTTTATATCAACATCTCAAAGTGTTTACTGCCCCTTTAAGCAGCATTTTCTGTTAGAAACTGTTCTCTTTCAGTAGCTGGTTAGATCAGCCCATTCAGGCATATGTTTCAGTATGATAGACTTTTTCTCATACAAAGCCATGAATTCTAATTAATGGGATAGTATACACATTTTTTTAAATATAAAATGTTAAATTATTTGTAGTAAAAAAAAAAAAAAACGTTACAATATACTTTTATTATTTATTTTGTCCCTATTTCTTGGTAATTTAAGCAGCAAAAAATATGAGTTTTCATGTTTTGAGAACTGGAAGTGCACAATGCAGACTTCATAAGCCTAACCCTACTACATATCTGTCCCTAAGGCTACATTTCTGTCCCTAATTGGTCTCAGAAGAGATGAAAGAATTAAATACTAACACAATGGCAGTGACAGTCCTTGCTTGTTCTTTAAAAAAGGCTGGTGGTTTTGGAAAATGGCTAATGAAAAACAATTGAAGCAAACAAGATGTTGACGCAATCAAAAAATATGTTCACACTCCCCTTATTTATTGCAAGGCTACAGAAAAAATATTTTAAAACTTGTAAGGTGCTTACGAACCTTTTAAACAGACAGTAAACATCTGGTAATTTCTGTTGTATTGCAATAAAAATAACATATAAACCAAAACTAAACATTTTAAAAACAAAATTAATATCTTTTGTGCTGCAGTTATTTTTCAACATCCAAACTCCACCCACCATTTGCCTTATTTTGAGGAGACAATCAGGGTTTGAGTCTGCAGACAACAAGGCTAGCCACTGTAAAGTGAATTGTTTTGGAGTTGTCATAAGCTTACACCAAAATCATAACTAATTATTTTTATATTAATATGTCAAGATGTTTGTTGTCCCTTTAAGGACGACTATTAGTTTTGCTGCATAGAATAAGGAAAATTCTGAGCTTGCACAATACCTAACAAGTAGTAGGAGACCTTTAATCACCTGTGAACTTATAGGAATGGGTTTATGATAAATATATTATAGAGTTGAGGTCTATTTAATAAAATAGTTTCATAAATTAACTACAAAAATATACAAGGTGATTAGTTTAGCAAGAGTCCTTTTGTTCTGGGGGAAATGGAAGTCAGTAAAAATAAAAAAATAAACTGTTAAAAAACTCATATGCCAGACATTCATGCAAAACGCTGGTAAGACATGAGGCTGCTGTTTCCGTCAAGTTCTGCAAGGGTTAGAACAGTGCTTTCCAAACTGTGTGTCGGGACACACTAGTGTGTCGGCAGCAGTGTGTAGGTGTGTCCCTGCTTCAGCACAAATTTTTTTAAATTAAATTTTTTTGGTTTCCTACTTTCTGCCTGCTTGCTACACATCACATGGTTGACTCGTGATTGCTACCTAGTGGGTCACAGATCATCTTAACCTATTGGCGCAGCTCAGTGGGAAATGAAACTATTCCCATTGGCGGCTTTGGCGGCACATTGGCTCCTGACTGCATGTGTAGTCTCCTCAATCAGCTCGTGACTGCATGTGTAGTCAGTGAGTGGGATAGCAGTGTGTTTGCAGTGTGGGCAGTAGTGCAACTCGCAGAGCTATGAGGGCGGCAGCTTAAACGCTGAGCTGAAGTCAGAAGTCAAAATGTTTTGTTTTTTTTGCAGCTAGCTCCCAGTAGTGCATTGCTTTTCCTGCTCTTGATATATGGATAGGAAGTGGAAGCTTAAAAAATGCTTGATGATAAAATGCGAGTGTCTTTAATATTCCATCAAATATTCATAAACTGTGTTCATCCCATCAACCTCATAAATCCCATTAAAATAGTAAGTAGCTATTGGTGATATTAAACTTTTTTTTAATTCTTGCACATATTTACTGTTACTTGTAAATACACCTTGTTGTTATATAATTTATGTATGTGTCCGGATCTCTTAAAGCAAGTTAGTTTAACCTCAACTGAATTACTGTGTCACGAAATGATGTTGGTCTAAAAAGTGTGTCACCAACATGAAAAGTTTGGAAAGCTCTGGTTAGAAGTAAAGCGTTGAGCACTTTGTGCTGTAACGTAAGGAAAACATATGGTTTGATGTTACTTTAATGAAAAATAAAACATTTGCAACAGGATCTAGTCAGCATCAACTGATCAGATAAGAGCATACATTTAACTCTTGTTTTCTGGGGATTATTTTTCATTTTTATAAAGAAGGTTTATGCTGAAGCAGAAAATATTCTATTAAAAGGGGACATTAAACACTTTGAGATGGTAAAATAAAATAATAAATCATATACATAAAAAAGTCTACAATATATTATTAAAATTGTGAACTTTTCAGTTCCTGTTAGAAATGGCTGCACACTCTAGTGAACTATTTATAACTGTCCCTAATTGACCAAAGGAGAGATGGTAACCCAAGTTACAAAATGGCAGCTTCCATTAATTTATAAACACAATGGGCCATATTATAAGTGGAGCACTAAATATCATTTTTGCGAAAGCAATATTAGCGCTCCACTGAGTAATACCAGTGCACGCTAATATGCGCTGGTATTACAAGTTTAAAGCAAAGCGAAACGCAAGCTCGCTTTCCACATTGCTGAGAAGCATTTTGCGCATCCATAGGCTTCAATGGGAGCCTCGTTCTCATGCCGTGGGTTCCCATAGACCACAATATAAAGGGCATTTTATTTGGGGGGGGGGGGATTTGGGGGCACATTTTATAAGATCTAATCTCTGGTTTAATTTTATAAGAGCTAATTGCTACCGCAAGCTCACGGAAGCAATAACCAACCAGCTGTAAAGGCTGGTTATTTATCGCGCACCTGAAAAGGGCAAATGTGCCAGTTTGCTTGCGCAATAAATTAGCGCTTCACTTGTAATCTAGTCCTAAAACTTTACACTTATTTTGTTAATATTTAAGCTGCTAATGAAACTTTAAAAAATACATTTACATTGTATTCTCAGACTAATCTTTTCTTTGAATGCATCATTCTATCTAGCATTTATTTAGTGTTTAATGTCCCTTTAATCTCAAAATGCCATTCCTCATAAAAAGTTTGAATAAGCATAATAAAAAAAAAAAGCAAAGCAGTTTCATTATTTAGTTTACCAGCTATTCAATGCAGTGAATAGCGTCTAATGCATTCAATAAAATGGATAGCATTAATGTCCCCTTTAAATTACTCTTAGAAATTAGGGTGTATAACAAACATTAAAAATGTATAAAATATTTATGTAACACTCTTTTTATACTATATGGAGTAGAATAAATATTTACTAGATTCCTAATGACCCTATTCATTGTGTCCTTTACAAACCACCACCACGCTTCAGGAGGAAAAAAATGATATTTAAATCAGATGCAACAATTGTGGCTTCTCAAGCCTAATCTATTAGTTAAAGTAGCATACAATCATTAAATTATTTCTCTATGTGCCTGTCTCTTAGCAACATCACACCCTCATTCTATGTTGCTATTGTAAATGTGTTCATGACAATTGAATCGCTGAAGGCTTTTTTACCCGCAATAGCTTGAAATAATATTTAACCACAGCAGCCAAAAATAGAAATGACAAAGCCAAAGAAATATTCTGACAAAATAATCCTAGGAGTAAAAAAGAATGACCTCTAAGCTATTGCTACAAGTGATTAGCTACTAAGTGATAACACACTATCTGCCAAATATTTGGATAATAATACGTTCAGTTGTGTGTTATTTATTTATATATATATATATATATATATATATATATATATATATATATATATATATATATATATATATATATATATATAATTGTGAAGTGGAAGCATCTAGGGGTAACAAAAGCCCAGCCACAAAATGGTAGACAATGCAAACTTACAGAGCAAGTCTACTCAGTGCTGTAGTGTGTAGCTCATAAAAACAGAATTTATGCTTACCTGATAAATTCATTTCTCTTGTGATGTATCAAGTCCACGGATTCATCCTTTACTTGTGGGATATTCTCCTTCCCAACAGGAAGTGGCAAAGAGAGCACACAGCAGAGCTGTCCATATAGCTCCCCCTCTAGCTCCAACCCCCAGTCATTCGACCGAAGGTTAGGAAGAAAAAGGAGAAACCATAGGGTGCAGTGGTGACTGTAGTTTAAACAAAAAAACTACCTGACTTAATAGCCAGGGCGGGCCGTGGACTCGATACATCACAAGAGAAAGTAATTTATCAGGTAAGCATAAATTCTGTTTTCTCTTGTAAGATGTATCGAGTCCACGGATTCATCCTTTACTTGTGGGATACCAATACCAAAGCTTTAGGACACGGATGAAGGGAGGGAACAAGACAGGTACCTTAAACGGAAGGCACCACTTCTTGTAGAACCTTTCTCCCAAAAATAGCCTCAGAAGAAGCAAAAGTATCAAATTTGGAAAAAGTATGAAGCGAAGACCAAGTCGCTGCCTTACAAATCTGTTCAACAGAAGCCTCATTTTTAAAAGCCCATATGGAAGCCACTGCTCTGGTAGAATGAGCAGTAATTGTTTCGGGAGGCTGCTGGCCAGCAGTCTCATAGGCCAAACGGATGATGCTTTTCAGCCAAAAGGAAAGAGAGGTAGCAGTCGCCTTCTGACCTCTCCTCTTACCAGAAGAGATAACAAACAATGAAGTTGTTTGTCTGTAATCCTTAGTTGCTTGTAAATAGAACTTTAAAGCACGAACCACATCAGGATTGTGTAACAGACGTTCCTTCTTCGAAGAAGGATTAGGACACAGAGAAGGAACAACAATTTCCTGGTTAATATTCTTATTAGACACAACCTTTGAAAAAAAAAAACGTTACTGTGCCTTTAAGAGATAAAAAAGGCACACAAATTTGCAAAACAGTGAAAAATGCAGCAAACTTTTCGAAATTTTTACAGTATGTACCTAAAGCATTAGTAAGATTGCACCACTAGCAATAAAAACGATTAACCCCTTAATGCCCAAACCGGATCGACAGTAAGCCAACAAACCGGTTAAAAAACCTTCAGCACCTTGCCACAGCTCTGCTGTGGCCCTACCTGCCCTTAGGAACCAGATTTGTGGGGAAAAAGCCTCTTATAGGCCCTCAAACTGCAGCAGGACCCTCCATGTGAAACAGCCTGAACTTCTAGTCAAATATAACTGCGCATTTGAGGTGCAAAATTAGGCCCCTCCCACCTTACTCCGGTGCTGTGAGGCCTAAAGAAACACTCCTAAGTGTTTTAATAATAGCCATGTGGGTAACAACCCCTGAAAGAAACCCAAAGGAACCTTCAAAGTGTCTAAAAAAAAACGATATTTTCAATAAAAACCGTTTGCCATGCAGTAGTGTCAACCAGCATAAACTAGCCCTGTTATGTAAGCTTGCAATTCCTTACTTAGTCTCTGAATACAGCTTACCCTTCCCTCATGGGGATATTATCAGTCTTTTCTAGCATTATCACAGTCTTGTCTAGAAATAAATGACTGAACATACCTTATTGCAGCCTAACCTGCAAACCGTTCCCCCCAACTGAAGTTTTCTTGCACTCCTCAGTCCTTTGTGGGAACAGCAGTGGATTTTAGTTACAACATGCTAAAATCATCTTCCTCCCTGCAGAAATCTTCATCTCCTTTCTGCTAGAGAGTAAATAGTACACACACCGGTACCATTTAAAATAACAAACTTTTGCTTGTAGAAAATAAAAACTACATATCTAACACCACATTCACTTTACCCTTCCGATTGCTTAGAGCCGGCAAAGAGAATGACTGGGGGGTGGAGCTAGAGGGGGAGCTATATGGACAGCTCTGCTGTGTGCTCTCTTTGCCACTTCCTGTTGGGAAGGAGAATATCCCACAAGTAAAGGATGAATCCGTGGACTCGATACATCTTACAAGAGAAAATTGCCCATCATTTGTTGCCATCACTCACTATAGAGTTCCAAACTACCTTTATAAACAACATCAGCACAAGAACTGTGCATTGGGAACATCATGAAATGTATTTCCATTGCTAAGTCGCAGTACACAACCCTCACGTCACTCAATGCTAACTGTCAGCTGAAGTGGTGTAAAGCCCACCGCCTTTGGACTCTGGAGCAATGGAAAATGTTCTCTGAAGTGATGAATCACGCTTCACTATCTAGCAGTCTGATGGAAGAATCTGACTGTGCAGATTCCAGGAAAATACTACCTACTGGGATACATATTGCCTACTGTAAAGTTTAGCAGAGGAGGGATAATGGTCTGTGGCTGTTTTTAAGGGTTTGGGCTAGGCCCTCTTAGTTCCAGGGTCATCAAGATGTTACAAGATACAAAAGAAATTTTAGACAATTGGGTGCTTCCAGCTTTATGACAACAGTTTGGGGAAGGCCCTTTCCTGCTCTAGCAGAATTGTGCTCCTGTGCACAAAGTAAGATAAATATATACATATACAGTGTTGTCCACAGAAACTTTTTAGCGGGGGGCACCAACTGGCTAAAATGTTAGCCAATGTTACAGGGACACTGAACCCAAAAAATGTCTTTTGTGATTCAAATAGAGCATGCAATTTTAAGCAACTTTCTAATTTACTCCTATTATAATTTTTTCTTCGTTCTCTTGCTATCATTATTTGAAAAAGAAGGCATGTAAGCTAAGCAGCCAGCAAATATTTGGTTCAGAACAATGGACAGCACTTGTTTATTGGTCCAATCATCAAGGACAACCCAGGTTGTTCACCAAAAATGGGCCGGCATCTAAAGTTACATTCTTGCTTTTCAAATAAACATATCAAGAGAATGAAGAAAATTTGATAATAGGAGTAAATTAGAAAGTTGCTTAAAATTGCACGCTCTATCTCACAAAAGAAAAAATTTGGGTTCAGTGTCCCTTTAAGCTAAAATGAGCTAATATTAAAAAAAAAAAAAATTGTATTACACAAATTATCATTAAATAAATTTATGCCCCAGGGCAGAACATGCTGTTATCTGAGATGTCATCGCAGAAAATACAGCATTACTGAAGAAAGAACTGGATACATAAAGGAACTATTAGTGCTTTAACATAAGGCTGTTCTCTTCAAACAGCGCTGTGCTCTGGCTGCACTTAAGGTTTCCTTAACACGGCGCAGCCAACACAGTCATATATGAAGCAGCACTGCAGAGCGGTAGCGCACTGATTGATGACTGTCTCTCAGGAATGTTTTCAACCCGCCCCCTAGCCTTTACCGCTCTGCATAGCTGTGACTTCGGAATGTAAAACGTTCTTGTGAGCAATGCACCTCTTGATTACTACCTTTTAACCTTATAATTATGTGATCTTAGACCAAGAGCAAAGGAAATATTTATTAAAGAGACATTTTAAAGACAACAAAATGTTGTTAAAAGCGACAGTCAACACCTGAATTTTTGTTGTTTTAAAAGATAGATAATCCCTTAATTACCAATTCCCCAGTTTTGCATAACCAACACAGTTATAATTATACACATTTTACCTCTGTAATTACCTTGTATATAAGCCTCAGCAGTCTGCCCCTTATTTCAGTTCTTTTGACAGACTTGCATTTCAGCCAATCAGAGCTGACTCCATGGTAAATTCACGTGCATGAGCTCAATGTTATCTATATGAAACACATTAACTAACGCCCTCTAATGGTGAAAAACTATCAAAATGCATTTAGATAAGAGGCGGCCTTCAAGGTCTAAGAAATTAGCATATGAACCTCCTAGGTTTAGCTTTCAACTAAGAATACCAAGAGAACAAAGCAAAATTGGTGATACAAGTAAATTGGGAAGTTGTTTAAACTTACATGCCCTATTTGAATCATGAAAGTTGTTTTTTTTTTTTTTAACTGGACTGTCCCTTTAATTCTCTGTGCAACTAAATTGCAATGCAATTTTCAACTGCTGCAATATATTATAAAAACAGCTTTATTCTCCAGTTAATCAAAACATTCCAGCTGAGTTGGTGCTTTAATGTAACTGCTTAAATTTAATTTATTTTTTATTTTTATTGAGGTTTGAAATAAGGCATACAAACTTTTTGAGACCAAAATAAATAATAGTTACAATTCGATATCAGAATATAATATACAGTATATATATATATATATATATATATATATATATATATATATATATATATATATAACATGCCATACAATCTTTAAACCTTACAGTGAACGCAAGGGGCGTGCCACGTAACGACAGGGCCAAAGGCACCCTGCTGGAGGATATGATGTAGGGCGACATCTTGTAACGGCTCCAGGCGCCGATGCCAGCAGCAATTCTTGAGACACTAGGTAAAATAGATACAGCGTCTAAAATATAAGTCAGCTCTAGAAAAAACATAATTTATGCTTACCTGATAAATGTATTTCTTTTGTGATGTATCGAGTCCACGGATTCATCCTTACTTGTGGGATATTCTCCTCCCCTACAGGAAGTGACAAAGAGAGCACCCACAGCAGAGCTGCCTATATAGCTCCCCCCTTAGCTCCACCCCCCAGTCATTCGACCGAAGGCTAGGAAGAAAAAGGAGAAACTATAGGGTGCAGTGGTGACTGAAAGTTTAAAAATAAAAATATATATGCCTGTCTTAATAAACAGGGCGGGCCGTGGACTCGATACATCACAAGAGAAATAAATTTATCAGGTAAGCATAAATTATGTTTTCTCTTGTAAGATGTATCGAGTCCACGGATTCATCCTTACTTGTGGGATACCAATACCAAAGCTTTAGGACACGGATGAAGGGAGGCACAAGACAGTGACCTTAAACGGAAGGCATCACTGCTTGTAGAACCTTTCTCCCAAAAATAGCCTCCGAAGAAGCAAAAGTATCAAATTTGAAAAAAGTATGAAGCGAAGACCAAGTCGCCGCATTACAAATCTGTTCAACAGAAGCCTCATTTTTAAAAGCCATGTGGAAGCCACAGCTCTAGTAGAATGAGCAGTAATTCTTTCAGGAGACTGTTGGCCAGCAGTCTCATAACCCAAAGGGATTATGCTTTTCAGCCAAAAGGAAAGAGAGGTAGCCGTAGCCTTCTGACCTCTCCGTTTACCAGAATAAACAACAAACAATGAAGATGTTTGACGGAAATCTTTAGTTGCTTGTAAGTAGAACTTTAAAGCATGAACCACATCAAGATTGTGCAACAGACGTTCCTTCTTTGAAGAAGGATTAGGACACAGTGAAGGAACAACAATCTCTTGATTGATATTCTTATAAGAAACAACCTTAGGAAGAAACCCAGGTTTGGTACGCAAAACCACCTTATCTGCATGGAAAATAAGATAAGGGGAATCACACTGTAAAGCATATAGCTCAGAAACTCTTCGAGCCGAAGAGATAGCTACTAAAAACAAAACTTTCCAAGATAGAAACTTAATATCCATGGAATGCATAGGTTCAAACGGAACCCCTTGAAGAACTTTAAGAACTAAATTTAGGCTCCATGGCGGAGCAACAGGTTCAAATACAGGCTCGATTCTGACCAAAGCCTGACTAAATGCTCGAACGTCTGGGACATCTGCCAGACGTTTGTGCAAAAGAATAGACAAAGCAGATATTTGTCCTTATAAGGAACTAGCTGATAATCCCTTCTCAAAACCTTCTTGGAGAAAAGACAATATTCTAAAAATCCTAATCTTACTCCACGAGTAACCTTTGGATTCACACCAATAAAGATACTTGCGCCAAATCTTATGATCGATTTTCCTGGTGACAGGCTTTCTAGCCTGAATCAGGGTATCAATGACCGACTCATAGAAACCACGCTTTGATAGAATCAGGCGTTCAATCTCCAAGCAGTCAGATGCAGAGAAATTAGATTTGGATGCATGAACAGACCTTGGATTAGAAGGTCCTGCCTCATTGGCAGAGTCCATGGTAGAACCGAGGACATGTCCACTAGGTCTGCATACCAAGTTCTGCGTGGCCACGCAGGTGCTATCAGAATCACCGAAGCTCTCTCCTGCTTTATTCTGGAAACCAGACGTAGAAGGAGAGGAAATACATAGTCCAGATTGAAGGACCAAGGCACTGCTAGAGCATCTATCAGTAGCGCCTTGGGATCCCGGGACCTGGACCCGTAATGAGAAAGTTTGGCATTCTGACGGGATGCCATCAGATCCAATTCTGGTGTGCCCCATAGCTGAATCAGCTGGGCAAATACCTCCGGATGGAGTTCCCACTCCCCCGGATGAAAAGTCTAACGACTTAGGAAATCCGCCTCCCAGTTCTCTACTCCTGGGATGTAGATTGCTGAGAGATGGCAAGAGTGATCCTCTGCCCATCGTATTATTTTGGTTACCTCCATCATCGCTAGAGAACTCCTTGTTCCTCCTTGATGATTGATATAAGCTAAAGTCATGATGTTGTCCGACTGAAACCTGATGAATTTGGCCGCAGCAAACTGAGGCCACGCATGAAGCGCATTGAATATCGCTCTCAGTTCTAGAATATTTATCGGGAGAAGAGATTCCCCCGAGACCATAAGCCCTGTGCTTTCAGGGAGTTCCAGACTGCATCCCAGCCTAGCAGGCTGGCATCTGTCGTAACAATGAGCCACTCTGGCCTGCGGAAACACATTCCCTGAGACAGGTGGTCCTGAGACAACCATTAGAGAAGAGAATCTCTGGTCTCCTGGTCCAGATGCAGTTGAGCAGACAAATCTGCATAATCCCCATTCCACTGTTTGAGCATGCATAGTTGTAGTGGTCTGAGGTGTAGGCGGGCAAAAGGAACTATGTCCATTGCCGCTACCATGAGTCCGATTACCTCCATATACTGAGCCACTGATGGCCGAGGAATGGAATGAAGAACTCGGCAAGTGGTTAAGAGCTTTGATTTTCTGACCGCTGTCAGAAATATTTTCATTTCTACCGAGTCTATCAGAGTCCCTAGGAAGGAAACTCTTATAAGAGGGAAGAGAGAACTCTTTTTTATGTTCACCGTCCACCCGTGAGATCTCAGAAAAGCCAACACAATGTCCGTGTGAGACTTGGATAGCTGGAAAGTTGACGCCTGAAATAAGATGTCGTCTAGATAAGGCGACACTGCTATGCCCCGTGGTCGTAGAACTGCCAGAAGGGACCCTAGCACCCTTGTGAAAATTCTGTGAATAGGGATGTGTAGATACGTATCCTTTAAGTCCACGGTGGTCATATATTGACCCTCCTGGATCAGAGCTAGAATAGACCGAATAGTCTCCATCTTGAATGATGGAACTTTGAGGAACTTGTTTAGAATTTTGAGATCCAAGATTGATCTGAAAGTTCCCTCTTTTTTGGAAACCACAAACCGGTTTGAGTAAAAACCTAGCCCCTGTTCCTCTTTTGGGACTGGGCGGATCACCCCCATGGTATGTAGGTCTTCTACACAGCGTAAGAACGCCTCTCTCTTTGTCTGTTTACAGTCAGTCAATCGAGAAATGTGAAAAGTCCCCCTTGGAAGAGAGTCTTTGAATTCCAGAAAATATCCCTGGGACACAATTTCTAAAACCCAGGGATCGTGAACATCTCTTGCCCAAGCCTGAGCGAAGAGAGAGAGTCTGCCCCTACTAGATCTGGTCCTGGATCAGGGGCTACCCCTTCATGCTGTCTTAGAGGCAGCTGCAGGCTTCTTGGCCTGTTTACCCTTGTTCCAAGCCTGGTTAGGTCTCCAGACTGACTTGGATTGGGCAAAATTCCCCTCTTGCTTTAAGCAGAGGAAGCTGAAGCGGGACCACTCTTGAAATTCCAAAAGGAACGAAAATTATTTGGTTTGGTCCTCATCTTATTTGATCTATCCTGAGGGAGGGCATTACCTTTCCCTCCAGTGATATCTGAAATAATCTCTTTCAGTTCAGGCCTGAATAGGGTCTTTTCTTTGAAAGGGATGTTCAAAAGTTTAGTTTTAGATGACACATCAGCAGACCAGGATTTATGCCATAACGCCCTGCGTGCTAAAATGGCAAAACCTGAATTCTTTGCCGCTAATTTAGCCAGTTGAAATGCGGCATCTGTAATAAAAGAATTAGCCAATTTAAGGGCCTTAAAGGGACAGTTTACTCAAACATTTTCTCCCCTTTAATTTGTTCCCAATGATCCACTTTACCTGCTGCAGTGTATTCAATTGTTTACAAGTAGTTCCTTTACCCTTATATTGGCATTTGAAATTGTTAAATTAGCATGTGGTATCCCCACCTATTCTGAAAGTTTGTGGCCGCGCGTACCAGCTATAGATAAGCTTTGTAAACACAGCCAGCAGAAGAAATTACACTCCCAGTGTGATAAAGCAGAGATAAGGTAGTAAAATGTGGATTTTCCATTGTTCTCTCAAAGTATTGGTGATTGTTTTAAGGACAGATATAAGATAAAGAAGCAGGTATATGTGCACAATGTGATACAGTAATGAGATCTGATTATACCTACAAGCTCAACCTATTTTATTAGGCTGTGGCTTCAAAACACAAAATCAGAGCTTTAATATACAGAAATAAACCTTAAAAAGCTAATTTTCATAAATTTTTTACTCTGCAGTTCGTAAAAAAAGCAATTGTAAACACATTAAGGGAAAAACTATTTTACAGTATACTGTCCCTTTAATTCTGTCCAAATTTTCTTCTAATGGAGTCTCCATCTGAACAGCCTCTTCTAGAGCCTCAAACCAGAAAGCAGCTGCAGTAGTTGCAGGAACAATGCACGCAATAGGTTGAAAAAGAAAACCTTGAGGAACAAAAATTTTCTTCAGGAGACCCTCTAATTTTTTAGCCATAGGATCTTTGAAAGCACAACTGACTTCAATAGGTATAGTTGTACGCTTAGACAGAGTAGAAATAGCTCCCTCTTAGGAACTGTCTGCCACGAGTCCCGCATGGTGTCAGATATGGGAAACATTTTCTTAAAAACAGGAGGGGGAATGAACGGAATACCTGGTCTATCCCACTCCTTAGCAATAATATTCACAATCCACTTAGGGACTGGAAAAAAACATCAGTGTAAACAGGAACCTCAAAGTATTTATCCATCTTACACAATTTCTCTGGGACCACTATAGGGTCACAATCATCTAGAGCCGCTAATACCTCCCTGAGCAATGAGCGGAGGTGTTCAAGCTTAAATTTAAAGGCCGTCATATCAGGATCTGTCTGAGGAAGCGTCTTTCCTGAATCAGAAATTTCTCCCTCAGATAAAAAATCCCTCACCCCTACCTCAGAGCATTGTGAGGGCATATCAGATACGGCTACTAAAGCGTCAGACTGCTCAGCATTTTTCCTTAACCCAGAGCTGTCCCGCTTTCCTTGTAAACCAGGCAGTTAGGATAAAACCTCTGTGAGGGTTGTATTCATAACTGTGGCCATGTCTTGTAAAATAAATGAATTTGATGCACTAGAGGCACTTGGCGTCACTTGTGCGGGCGTTACTGGTTGTGACACTTGGGGAGAGCTAGATGGCGAACCCTCATTTACTTCTGACTGAGAATTATCTATTTCTCTATTTTTAAGTGCTAATATATGTTCTTTATAGTTTATAGACATATCAGTACAATTGGGACACATTCTAAGAGGGAGTACCACAATGGCTTCCAAACATATTGAACAAGGATTTTCCTTGGTGTCAGACATGTTAAACAGGCTAGTAATGTAACAAGCAAGCTTGGAAAACACTGTAATCAAAGTAAATAACACTTAGAAATAAAACAGTACTGTGCCTTTAAGAGAAAAAAAGCTGCACAAATTCTGCAAAACAGTGTAAAAAAGCAGTAAACATAACAAAATTTTTACAGTAGTATCATATAGCCTTAGTAACGTTGCACAGCTATGCAAATAAACAATTAACCCCTTAATGGCAAAACCGGATTGAAAAAACATCAAAACCAGTAAAAAAAAAGACTTTCAGCACTTTGCCACAGCTCTGCTGTGGCTCCTACCTGCCCTTCAGAACAATTTGTGGGGAAAAAAACTTCTTTTACAGCCCTCAAACACGGCAGGAACCTCTGGAGAAGCAGTTAAAAGTCTCAGGAAAAGAAACTGCACAACTGAGGCTCGAAAATAGGCCCCTCCCACCTCACTCTAGTGTTTGTCTGTTAGGCCTCAAAACATTGAGTGTCTCTAAATTAACCATGTGGGTTAGAAAACTCAAAAACAAGCCACAATGACCCCTTTAGTCCCTTCAAAAAAACGTTATAATTGTATCATTCACTGAATAAACAAAAACGTTTTTACCTAACAGTGTCACCAGTAACTAATGAGCCCTTCATGCAAGCTGAAATTCCTATCCAAGTGTCTGAATACAGCTTACCCTTCCCTCATGGGGATATTGCCAGCCTTTTCTAGAATTAACACAGTCTGTCTAGAAAAAATTGACTGAACATACCTTAATGCAGTTTAAGCAGGCAGAGAGAATGACTGGGGGGTGGAGCTAAGGGGGGAGCTATATAGGAAGCTCTGCTGTGGGTGCTCTGTCTGCCACTTCCTGTAGGGGAGGAGAATATCCCACAAGTAAGGATGAATCCGTGGACTCGATACATCTTACAAGAGAAAACAGAATTTATGTTTACCTGATAAATTACTTTCTCCAACGGTGTGTCCGGTCCACGGCGTCATCCTTACTTGTGGGATATTCTCTTCCCCAACAGGAAATGGCAAAGAGCCCAGCAAAGCTGGTCACATGATCCCTCCTAGGCTCCGCCTACCCCAGTCATTCGACCGACGTTAAGGAGGAATATTTGCATAGGAGAAACCATATGTTACCGTGGTGACTGTAGTTAAAGAAAATAAATTATCAGACCTGATTAAAAAAACCAGGGCGGGCCGTGGACCGGACACACCGTTGGAGAAAGTAATTTATCAGGTAAACATAAATTCTGTTTTCTCCAACATATGTGTGTCCGGTCCACGGCGTCATCCTTACTTGTGGGAACCAATACCAAAGCTTTAGGACACGGATGAAGGGAGGGAGCAAATCAGGTCACCTAAATGGAAGGCACCACGGCTTGCAAAACCTTTCTCCCAAAAATAGCCTCAGAAGAAGCAAAAGTATCAAATTTGTAAAATTTAGAAAAAGTGTGCAGTGAAGACCAAGTCGCTGCCTTACATATCTGATCAACAGAAGCCTCGTTCTTGAAGGCCCATTTGGAAGCCACAGCCCTAGTGGAGTGAGCTGTGATTCTTTCAGGAGGCTGCCGTCCGGCAGTCTCATAAGCCAATCGGATAATGCTTTTAATCCAGAAGGAGAGAGAGGTAGAAGTTGCTTTTTGACCTCTCCGTTTACCAGAATAAATAACAAACAAAGACAAAGTTTGTCTGAAATCCTTAGTAGCTGCTAAGTAAAATTTGAGAGCACGAACTACATCCAAGTTGTGCAACAAACGTTCCTTCTTTGAAACTGGATTAGGACACAAAGAAGGCACAACTATCTCCTGGTTAATGTTTTTGTTAGAAACAACTTTTGGAAGAAAACCAGGTTTAGTACGCAAAACCACCTTATCTGCATGGAACACCAGATAAGGAGAAGAACACTGCAGAGCAGATAAGTCTGAAACTCTTCTAGCAGAAGAAATTGCAACCAAAAACAAAACTTTCCAAGATAATAACTTAATATCAACGGAATGTAAGGGTTCAAACGGAACCCCCTGAAGAACTGAAAGAACTAGGTTGAGACTCCAAGGAGGAGTCAAAATTTTGTAAACAGGCTTGATTCTAACCAGAGCCTGAACAAAGGCTAGAACATCTGGCACAGCTGCCAGCTTTTTGTGAAGTAACACAGACAAGGCAGAAATCTGTCCCATCAAGGAACTTGCAGATAATCCTTTTTCCAATCCTTCTCGAAGGAAGGATAGACTCTTAGGAATCTTAACCTTGTCCCAAGGGAATCCTGCAGATTCACACCAACAGATATACCAAATTATGTGGTAATTTTTCTGGTTACAGGCTTTCAGGCCTGAACAAGAGTATTAATAACAGAATCTGAGAACCCTCGCTTTGATAAGATCAAGCGTTCAATCTCCAAGCAGTCAGCTGGAGTGGGTCGAACGGACCTAGAACAAGAAGGTCTCTCAAAGGTAGCTTCCATGGTGGAGCCGATGACATATTCACCAGATCTGCATACCAAGTCCTGCGTGGCCACGCAGGAGCTATCAAAATCACCGACGCCCTCTCCTGATTGATCCTGGCTACCAGCCTGGGGATGAGAGGAAACGGCGGGAACACATAAGCTAGTTTGAAGGTCCAAGGTGCTACTAGTGCATCCACTAGAGCCGCCTTGGGATCCCTGGATCTGTACCCGTAGTAAGGAACTCTGAAGTTCTGACGAGAGGCCATCAGATCCATGTCTGGAATGCCCCACGGTTGAGTGACTTGGGCAAAGATTTCCGGATGGAGTTCCCACTCCCCCGGATGCAATGTCTGACGACTCAGAAAATCTGCTTCCCAATTTTCCACTCCTGGGATGTGGATAGCAGACAGGTGGCAGGAGTGAGACTCCGCCCATAGAATGATTTTGGTCACTTCTTCCATCGCTAGGGAACTCCTTGTTCCCCCCTGATGGTTGATGTATGAACTTGGCCCTCGCTAGCTGAGGCCAAGCTTTGAGAGCATTGAATATCGCTCTCAGTTCCAGAATATTTATCGGTAGAAGAGATTCTACCCGAGACCAAAGACCCTGAGCTTTCAGGGATCCCCAGACCGCGCCCCAGCCCATCAGACTGGCGTCGGTCGTGACAATGACCCACTCTGGTCTGCGGAAGGTCATCCCTTGTGACAGGTTGTCCAGGGACAGCCACCAACGGAATGAGTCTCTGGTCCTCTGATTTACTTGTATCTTCGGAGACAAGTCTGAATAGTCCCCATTCCACTGACTGAGCATGAACAGTTGTAATGGTCTTAGATGAATGCGCACAAAAGGAACTATGTCCATTGCCGCTACCATCAAACCTATCACTTCCATGCACTGCGCTATGGAAGGAAGAGGAACGGAATGAAGTATCCGACAAGAGTCTAGAAGTTTTGTTTTTCTGGCTTCTGTCAGAAAAATCCTCATTTCTAAGGAGTCTATTATAGTTCCCAAGAAGGGAACCCTCGTTGACGGAGATAGAGAACTCTTTTCCACGTTCACTTTCCATCCGTGAGATCTGAGAAAGGCCAGGACAATGTCCGTGTGAGCCTTTACTTGAGGAAGGGACGACGCTCGAATCAGAATGTCGTCCAAGTAAGGTACTACAGCAATGCCCCTTGGTCTTAGCACCGCCAGAAGGGACCCTAGTACCTATGAGAAAATCCTAGGAGCAGTGGCTAATCCGAAAGAAAACGCCACGAACTGGAAATGCTTGTCCAGGAATGCAAACCTTAGGAACCGATGATGTTCCTTGTGGATAGGAATATGTAGATACGCATCCTTGAAATCCACCTTGGTCATGAATTGACCTTCCTGGATGGAAGGAAGAAGTGTTCGAATGGTTTCCATCTTGAACGATGGAACCTTGAGAAACTTGTTCAAGATCTTGAGATCTAAGATTGGTCTGAACGTTCCCTCTTTTTTGGGAACTATGAACAGATTGGAGTAGAACCCCATCCCTTGTTCTCCTAATGGAACAGGATGAATCACTCCCATTTTTAGCAGGTCTTCTACCCAATGTAAGAATGCCTGTCTTCTTATGTGGTCTGAAGACAACTGAGACCTGTGGAACCTCCCCCTTGGAGGAAGCCCCTTGAACTCCAGAGAATAACCTTGGGAGACTATTTCTAGCGCCCAAGGATCCAGAACATCTCTTGCCCAAGCCTGAGCGAAGAGAGAGAGTCTGCCCCCCACCAGATCCGGTCCCGGATCGGGGGCCCGCATTTCATGCTGTCTTGGTAGCAGTGGCAGGTTTCCTGGCCTGCTTTCCTTTGTTCCAGCCTTGCATAGGTCTCCAGGCTGGATTGGCTTGAGAAGTATTACCTTCCTGCTTAGAGGACGTAGCCCTTGGGGCTGATCCGTTTCTGCGAAAGGGACGAAACTTAGGTTTATTTTTGGTCTTGAAAAGACCTATCCTGAGGAAGGGCGTGGCCCTTGCCCCCAGTGATATCAGAGATAATCTCTTTCAAGTCAGGGCCAAAGAGTGTTTTCCCCTTGAAAGGAATGTCAAGCAATTTGTTCTTGGAAGACGCATCCGCTGCCCAAGATTTTAACCAAAGCGCTCTGCGCCACAATAGCAAACCCAGAATTTTTTCGCCGCTAACCTAGCCAATTGCAAGGTGGCGTCTAGGGTGAAAGAATTAGCCAATTTAAGAGCACGAATTCTGTCCATAATCTCCTCATAAGAAGAAGAATTACTAATAATCGCCTTTCCTAGCTCATCAAACTAGAAACACGCGGCTGCAGTGACAGGGACAATGCATGCAATTGGTTGTAGAAGGGAACCTTGCTGAACAAACATCTTTAGCAGACCTTCTAATTTTTTATCCATAGGATCTTGGAAAGCACAACTATCTTCTATGGGTATAGTGGCGCGCTTGTGTAGAGTAGAAACCGCCCCCTCGACCTTGGGGACTGTCTGCCATCAGTCCTTTCTGGGGTCGACTATAGGAAAACAATTTTATAAATATGGGGGGAGGTACTAAAGGTATACCGGGCCTGTCCCATTCTTTACTAACAATGTACGCCACCCGCTTGGATATAGGAAAAGCTTCGGGGGGCCCCGGGGCCTCTAAGAACTTTTCCATTTTACATAGTGGTTCTGGAATGACCAGATAATCACAATCATCCAAATTGGATAACACCTCCTTAAGCAGAGCGCGGAGATGTTCCAACTTAAATTTAAAAGTAATCACATCAGGTTCAGCTTGTTGAGAAATGTTTCCTGAATCTGAAATTTCTCCCTCAGACAAAACCTCCCTGGCCCCCTCAGACTGGTGTAGGGGCCCTTCAGAAACCATATCATCAGCGTTCTCATGCTCTACAGAATTTTCTAAAACAGAGCAGTCGCGCTTTCGCTGATAAGTGGGCATATTGGCTAAAATGTTTTTGATAGAATTATCCATTACAGCCGTTAAATGTTGCATAGTAAGGAGTATTGGCGCACTAGATGTACTAGGGGCCTCCTGTATGGGCAAGACTGGTGTAGACGAAGGAGGGGATGATGCAGTACCATGCTTACTCCCCTCACTTGAGGAATCATCTTCGGCATCATTTTTACTAAAATTTTTTTATGACATAAAATACATATAGTTAAATGAGAAGGAACCTTGGTTTCCCCACAGTCAGAACACAATCTATCTGGTAGTTCAAACATGTTAAACAGGCATAAACTTGATAACAAAGCACAAAAAACGTTTTAAAATAAAACCGTTACTGTCACTTTAAATTTTAAACTAAACACACTTTATTACTGCAATTGCGAAAAAGTATGAAGGAATTGTTCAAAATTCACCAAAATTTCACCACAGTGTCTTAAAGCCTTAAAAGTATTGCACACCAAATTTGGAAGCTTTAACCCTTAAAATAACGGAACCGGAGCCGTTTTTATATTTAACCCCTTTACAGTCCCTGGAATCTGCTTTGCTGAGACCCAACCAAGCCCAAAGGGGAATACGATACCAAATGATGCTTCAGAAAGACTTTTCTATGTATCAGAGCTCCACACACATGCAGCTGCATGCCATGCTGTCCTCAAAAACAAGTGCGCCATACCGGCGCGAAAATGAGGCTCTGACTATGATTAGGGAAAGCCCCTAAAGAATAAGGTGTCATATCAAAATACCCAGAATAAATGATTCCTCAAGGCTAAATATGTGTTAATAATGAATCGATTTAGCCCAGAAAAAGTCTACAGTCTTAATAAGCCCTTGTGAAGCCCTTATTTACTATCTTAATAAACATGGCTTACCGGATCCCATAGGGAAAATGACAGCTTCCAGCATTACATCGTCTTGTTAGAATGTGTCATACCTCAAGCAGTAAGAGACTGCACACTGTTCCCCCAACTGAAGTTAATTGCTCTCAACAGTCCTGTGTGGAACAGCCATGGATTTTAGTTACGGTGCTAAAATCATTTTCCTCATACAAACAGAAATCTTCATCTCTTTTCTGTTTCTGAGTAAATAGTACATACCAGCACTATTTTAAAATAACAAACTCTTGATTGAATAATAAAAACTACAGTTAAACACTAAAAAACTCTAAGCCATCTCCGTGGAGATGTTGCCTGTACAACGGCAAAGAGAATGACTGGGGTAGGCGGAGCCTAGGAGGGATCATGTGACCAGCTTTGCTGGGCTCTTTGCCATTTCCTGTTGGGGAAGAGAATATCCCACAAGTAAGGATGACGCCGTGGACCGGACACACCTATGTTGGAGAAATATTATGTAGATCAATCTGCTATAAGGTGAATTTCTGCAATTATCAGAAGAAAGCTGTAGCAGCATACAGCTATGCGACCGATCATGGCCGCTACCCGGAAAATCCCCCTTAAATTTAAAATTTAATTTCAATTTAATCTGCAGAAAATTGTTCACTAAAAATTCTCATTGCAGAAAGTGAAGAAAAAAAAAAAAAAGTTCTACCTCTGGGCATTTACGTTAAAATTTTGCAAATAATTTGTGCTCTGCATAGCAGAAAATTATATAATTATTAGAAAATATGACACTACCCTCATCCGGCTACTTCATGATGACACCCGGCAAAATTTTCTGTGGAGAACATACACATGCACATACAACAAACACGGGTTGAAAAATATGGCCAAGAACTTTTTGAACTACAAATTTTCAAGAAATAATGTGTTAACTGCAATAAGCACTCATATTGCTAAACACTCCGTCGGCTGTACGTTTGTTTGCATGAGCGAACCTGCAGCCAAGATTTAAGAAGCAGCAGTCATCAGTCCGCTTCTTAACCCACTTAGCCACCTGTTATGTGAAGTATCTCAATCCCCCTGGACTTTTCGAACCTGGGAGATTAACAACATGTGATTGGTTGCGCGCAAGAAGGGGGCGGTGTTGCACACTAGCCGTAGTGTGCAATGACAAATGCTGGCAGCGTATTGCTGCCTGCAAGACGCAATGTTGGGCAGATAGGGGCAAAGATGTAAACCACTGATCAATACCTCATCTAACTAAAGTGGTGTTTTTCCACCACTGTATATGTGTGTATATGGATGTATGTATACAAATATACATAGGGAAACATATAGGTGAATAATTCATTATTTCATTGGCAGTAAATATTATTGGCTTATCTACTTCTTCTGACTGTGTGCCACCCCCATAAATATCATTTCAGTAGATATACACAACATTCCTTTAATAGAAACAGGACTACTGAAGCTCTAGGGTGATCTGATCTGCAGACTTGCACCATATGTTCTTTTTTCCATTTGTTTAATGCACAACACAGAACTGTAGTTTTGTTTAGCCACAGATATTGACTGAAGAGACATGGAAAGAAAATTTCTATAATTCTTAGTGGGACATAAAGTCAAATTTGACAAGGGCCACTTCTGCAAACCTTTGATTTGCACAAACTACTTATTTTAAATCTTCTTGTGCACTTGGATCCCCTAGTATATGCAGGTAAAGTCATTACATGAGCATGCAACACACATAGATGACCCAAATACTGATGAGAAAAGGAATATGTGGCAAAATAGTATATGGCAGCGCCTTTTTAATGCACAGATAAGTATCTTAAAGGAAACACACACATTAACATTGTGTTGCTTACATACGAAAAAATAAATAAATGGATAAATATTCCAAGTTACCAGATTACTGCATCTAACTTCATAACATATACTGCTTATCAGGTTCATATTTTTATGCATACTTGGGTATAGAACACTTTGGGAAAGATAACCAGTGCAGCACAATCAATAGCGCAGGGTCCATTATCCTTTTCTGTTTTTTTTTTTTTAACTTAATATTTGCTAAGTAAATACAAACATAGTGTTTGCCACAGAAAAGTTTGCAAGCTGGGTGACATAATACAGTAGCTGGGTGAGGGCCGGCGTAATACTTTTAAAGTTATCTGAAGCACACGAATTGCATAAATTAACTTACATTGAAAATTTGAACAAAAACATTGAAAAATATTAAAGGGATATATAAACCCCCAAAAAAATTATTATGTGATTCAGACAGAGCAAATCATTTTAAAAAGTTTTCAAATTTACTTAGTATTTCTTCAATGCAAAATATCATGGGAACAAAGCAAATTTTGAATTTTTTAGGTAGGCATCTGGAGCACTATATGAACAGTGCTGTTATTTAGTGCTATTGCAAATGGATAACATTCTTGCAAAACGCAACTATATAGTGCTTCACAAATGGGCCAGCTCCTAAGCATACGTCTCTGCTTTTCAACAAAAGATACCAAAAGAATGAAGAAAATAATTGATAATAGAAGTAAATTAGAAAGTTGCTCTATCTGAATCATGAAAGAAAAAGTCTGGTTTTATATCCCTTTAATACTAGGTCATTTTAGCTTATTTTTGGCTAAAATTTTAGCAGGGTGGTCAGTGCACCCATTGAAAAAGGTTCTGGGGAGAACACTGCAAAAAACTAATTTCACATTGTTTTCAGACATGATCAGAATATTGTTGCATAAAGTGTAATCCTACAAGAAAGCTAAAGTACTGTAAGCAGATAACAGACAGTCTTTAGTAGTGACTTGAAACATCAGGATAGCTATCGACTGGACTCACAAAGAACTGTAACAAACCTGTCTAAAAGAATAGCCTATAGTACCAGTTACAAACAAATTAAACTGTAAAAATGATGATAATGATGAGCCTTGGAACAACAAAGCAATACAGAAGGAACAAGAAAAGAAGACAAGAAAATTATTATTATCGGTTATTTGCAGAGCGCCAACAGATTCCGCAGCGCTATAAACAAAGGGGGAGTACAACAAAACAATTATAGGGATCAAATGGGTAGAGGGCCCTGCCAAGAGTTGCACTGTTTTAGTCAGCTCTTAAGAAGGTGATCTACAAACAGCTGGACTCTTAGGCTTACATGCTAAGGGTGTTCAGGGGATAGCAATGGAGGAGAGGAACTGGTATAAAGTAAGGTTAGCGTAGGTTGTATGCATCCCTGAACAGTAGAGTCTTTAGGGAGCGCTTGAAGCTTTGAAAACTAAGGGAGAGTCTTGTAGAGCGAGGCAGAGAGTTCCACAAGATGGGAGCCAGTCTGGAGAAGTCCTGTAAACGGGAGTGTAAGGAGGTAACCAGACAGGAGGAGAGTAGGAGGTCATGAGCAGAGCGAAGGGGACGGGAGGGAGAGTATCTGGAGACAAGGGGCTCCATGTACTAAGCCGTCAATTCATCCGTCATTTTAGACGCGGCTAAACTCGCCGTTACTCGCCGCGGGCGAAATGGTGTCCGCTGTAGCTATGTACTAATAATCCCACAACAAATAGACACCTCTAGCCCGCCGCGAGCAGTGGCGGAATATTGATAAATTTGACGCCTCGCTCGCCGCGAATAAGCTGATGTACTTAACTTTCAGTTCAATTGTCTGGCCAATTGTTAACACGTGACATGTAAGGTGTCATGAACGTCATAGTAGACGCGGGAATAGAATTTTGCTCCTATAAATGGACAAGTTTTCTAAACAACTTTATTATTGTTCCAAAATTTTTGGAGAGTAATTACAGAGCGCTCGTTTTTGAGATCTTTATTTACTATTTCGATATGGCTTCATCTGGATCTGAAACCGCTTCAAAATCCAAGAATCCTCACTTTTCTCATCAGCAAAACGTCGTTTTGATTGATATGATTATTGACTCTTATGATTATTTGTTTGGATGTCGTGTCAAACAGACAAATTTTTCTAGAAGGAAGCAGATCTGGCAAAGGATCAGCGACGCTGTTAGTGCCCAGGGTCCAGGAAAAAAGGATGTCGATCAGCTGAAGAAGCGTTACAACGACATTAAACGCTTCGCCAAAGCTAAATTGGCCAGAGAGAAAAATTCGGCACGTGCTACCGGAGGTGGACCAGCATATGTGGCAGACCTCAATGACTATGAGCAGAAGCTTGTTCAGCGTCTGGGACCGGAGATCATCACTGGCATAACGGATGATTGTGACAGTGATTTAAGAGGTAAATGTACAACATAGTTGACGTAAATGTTCTTTTTAAAGTTATGATAGGTTATTGTCTCCAATATATATTTCTTTAAAATAACATTATCTGACTTCTTACGCTTCAGTATCCTATATGCCATCTAGGCCCTGAATACTGTAATCATTTATGTCGCATATATGTATAAGGGATTGTACAAGCCATTTAGGCCCCAAATACTGTAATCATTTATGTCGCATATATGTATAAGGGATTGTACAAGCCATTTAGGCCCGAAATACTGTAATAATTTATCTCGCATATATGTATAAGGGATTGTACAAGCCATTTAGGCCCCAAATACTGTAATCATTTATGTCTCATATATGTATAAGGGATTGTACAATAATAGTATTGTTATACTGCCTTTTTTTTAATGGTCTAACGGAACTAAAGATTTGTTGATTATTAATATAGTGATCCCTAAAGATAACACCCATGTGTTTATTTTCAAACCAGTATTGCATAGAAACCTTAAAGAGATAATGACAATAGAAATAATGTAATTTGAAACTATTAAAATAATATTGTATGTCCAACATTAATCATGAGACTAACCCCAGATCACATGCCTTCTTAAATTTCTGATCTATTGACTTCCATGTTGCGTTATTTCACTATAGAATATTATTGTTAGCATCTTTCAAAATTGTTCTCCGCTTTATAAACATACATTTTTCAGATATAGCTATGCACATAGTTGACGCAGTCACATGAACCATCTATGTGCATCAACCAATGATCATTTACTGTGCCTGTATAGATTTGCTTTTCCTCAAAGTATAAAAATCCAATGAATGCAAAAACATAATACATTTAAATATTTTTAAAAATGCATTTTCTTATGCAATTTGTAAAGGTAATTATTTTTATTTTAAGGGCCACTAAACCCAAAATCTTTTATTAATGATTCGGATAGAGAATTGAAATTTAAACAACATATTACTTCAATTTTCTAGATATTCTTAGTTGAAGAAAAATAAATACACATGTTGAGCCAATCACACGAGGCTTCTTTGTGCATCAATCAAATGCTTTTCAACAAAGAATATCTATAGAATAAAACAAATTAGATAATATAAGTAAATTATAAAGATGTTTATAACTGCATTCTCTTTCCAAATCATAAAAAAGGTGGTTGGCATGTCCCTTTAATGATTGAGCCTGCATTCACTGCTGTAATTATTATTATTAACAGTTTTAACTTTCAGTTTCAAATATAAATAAAAATAAACCTAATTTTTTTTTTAATTTTTTTTTTTTTAAGCAATGCCAACAACAGCAGAGCCTGTGAGGAGTAACGAGGTGCCCACTTGTTCTACTTCTTCTTCTGCGGTTTCGAGACCACCCGGTGCAGCTGTTTCAAGACCTTCGGACAGTTTTACACATGGACAATTTATACGCTCATCATCTAATGTTACACACACAACTTCCTCGGCGGACACACTTCCGGATCTAAGGACCAGCACTCCACAAACTGGTGTTGGTAGAGCAACTGGTAAGTACTTTACAAATGAATAATTTCAATGTTGTGTGTTTTATCTCTTTTATCTCTCAATTTTTTTTTTGTAATTTTTTTTTTAAATGTCAAATGTCATTATTGACATATTCTATTTCGAGATCTTGTACATATTTTTTTAAATGAGGATTCTTGTAGAGCATGCATGCTATTTTAATCAACTTTCTAATTTTTTTAAAATTTATCATTATTTTCTTTTTGAGAATTGATCATAGTATTACATAAGAAAGCTGATAGAAATTCCATGCAATATATCTTATTCTCAAAAAGATTATTTTTGCTTCAGTGTCCAGTTAATTGCAAAATACATTTCCATTAATAATTTCGAATATATCGTTACATTGACAAAAAAGCATTTTATTTATTTATTTTTATGTTATTTATTTTTTTATAGGTGATTTGGGACGTCTTTTCCAGAGATTGACTGGACATTCATCTCCATTATTTGATGGTATGTATCATATATGTATATATATATATAATGTAACTTAAATTGTTGTATGACGGTTGTATCTGCTCTCTCCTATTCTATTTCTGCAAGTGTTTTTATAACATTTTATTTTTATTTACTAACAATTTGTTATGTCTTGATCTAGAAGAAGAAAACTCATCAAGGGAGATCACTATCAATCTCATGCCGATAGTGGAAAATCCCATTCAAGATGAACCACCAGGAGGGCATGATGGAAGTGAGACTCCGGATATTCTTGAAGATTTGGGAGATGCGCAACCGGATGAAATTCACACACCAGAAAACATTGAGGAACCTGTTGAAACACAGGCACCACCAATTGAACTGCAAACAGGTGGTGTAAATATTGACAATACACCGGCAGAAGGACAATTTGGCGATGTTGCATTGAGGGAAATGTTGACACTGGCAAGGCAATACAGAGAGGACCACAGAGAAATGCAGAATATTATTAACACTAATATTGAACGCTGGGCTGCTCTGTCAGAAAAAAATGTGGAAATCGAAAGGCAAAGGAATGAGATAGAGATGCAGAAATTACAGCTGCAAAGAGAGATGTTCCAGTGGCAGAGGCAGATGGATGAAGAGAAAAACCATCAAATTAACAGAGCTTTGAGCATCAGCGAAAGGACATTACAATCTCTGTTGGCTATTGTCAGTGAAAGGGAGGCGACAACAGACCCAAAGAGGCAACGTCTGGAGTGAACATTTTTTATTATCTAGTCACTGTTAATTTTTTTACTCTGTATATTGTGTACAAAGTTATTGTTTGTGTATTTTTAAGGGACACTGTACTCAAATTTTTTCTTTTGTGATTCAGATAGAGCATGCAAATTTGATCATAGGAGTACATTTGAAAGTTGCTTAAAATTGCATGCTCTATCTGAATCACAAAAGATAAAATTTGGATACAGTGTCCCTTTAAGTTTAAAATGTTAGTCACTGTTAATTTTATTACTCTGTATATTGTGTTTAAAGTTATTGTTTGTGTATTTTTAAGGGACACTGTACTCAAATTTTTTCTTTTGTGATTCAGATAGAGCATGCAAATTTGATCATAGGAGTACATTTGAAAGTTGCTTAAAATTGCATGCTCTATCTGAATCACAAAAGATAAAATTTGGATACAGTGTCCCTTTAAGTTTAAAATGTTAGTCACTGTTAATTTTATTACTCTGTATATTGTGTTTAAAGTTATTGTTTGTGTATTTTTAAGGGACACTGTACTCAAATTTTTTCTTTTGTGATTCAGATAGAGCATGCAAATTTGATCATAGGAGTACATTTGAAAGTTGCTTAAAATTGCATGCTCTATCTGAATCACAAAAGATAAAATTTGGATACAGTGTCCCTTTAAGTTTAAAATGTTATTATTTAATAAAGACAAATTTTTTTATGGCCAAAAAAAAAGTTTATTTACATAAATTCAAACTCACTTTTGATTCTTCAACATAAAACTTTTTCTCAGTTATTAATCATGACAAAACAAAAAATGAAATCAAATTACATATTTACGGTATAAAAAATCTACTTGCTCCATTAACATTGCCAAAGTTGCCCTAATTTTAGAAATTTTTTGTTTGACATGATCTTCTAGACAACTCTGAGTACTTTTGTCTGCAGTCTCAATAGTTGATGTTGAAGATAAATCTGTAGAAAAATAAATGAAAAGCAAAATTTAATTCAATTGTCATATACATATTCAATGTATGATAGGGTTTTTCATCACAAATATTACCTCCTGATGTGCTGTTATCTACGTTATCTACTATATTAGCTTCTACACTTATGTCCACTCCTTTAAAGCTTTCATCTGAGCCAACTCCTATTTGAAATATACAATATATTTATTAGTTAAAACTTGTATTTTCTTAGATTTAAGATTACTGAGTATGAAACATACCTTTATCTACCATCATTGTTGGTAAAACTTCTATCCTTGGTTGAGTATCATCTGAAGTTAATGCTTCAAATATTGTCACACTATCAGGATTTTGAAATTCTTCCATTTCCATACTAGTTTCCATTTCTTCCATGGTAATATCTATGAACGAAATTACAAAGATAGAAAACTATTAAATCAAAAACCTTGTATATATTATTTAAAACAATAATAATAATAATCATTACAAGTGACATAGAAACCAATTTCTAAGTTTCATGATTCAGATAGTGCATGCAATTTAAATAAACTTTATATTTTACTTCATTCTTTTTGTATCTTTATTTGAAAAGCAAGAATCTAAGTTTAGATGCCAGCCCATTTTTGGTGAACCAACTGTGTTGTACTTGATAATTGGACAGAACCAATCAAAGAGTGCTGTCCATGGTGCTCAACCAAAAATTGGCTGGCTCCTTAGCTTAGATGCCCTCTTTTTCAAATAAAAATAGAAAGTAAATGAGGAAAAAAATGATAATAGAAGTAAATTAGCAACTTGATTAATATTGCATGCTAAAACTTTTTAAGCCAAAACCTAAAATATATGATTTAAAATTTAAATAATAAGTCATTACCTGTCTGTGTCTCTTTATGACAAATTGCATATGGATTTGGAGATAATTCAATATCCAATAGTGTTATTGGCAAAGGTGGAGAAAGAGCTTCACTTCTGGGTGTTTGCACCAACATTGACCTTAAGTAGCGTGGTGGGTGTGCACACTTCATTCTCCTACTTCTCATATCTATAAACATATATATAATAAAAAAATTTAATAAAAAAAATTGAAATAATTATGCTGCATGCTTACTTTTCTAACATGTTTCAATGTTATATAGTAATATATTTATATTTTATTCTACTAACTCAGTTCTGCATGTTTCAATGTTATATACTAATATAGTTATATTTTACTCTACTAACTCATTTTTGTATGCTAAGTTTTCTAACCTTTTAAGTGTATATAGTTATATAGTTAAATTTTAATCTACTAACTCAGTTCTGCATGCTAACTTTTGTAACTTTTTGCAATTGTATATACTAATATAGTCAAAGTAACAGTCAGGAAATATTATTTTACTGGATTCGTCAATGATGACGCAGTTCAAAAATAAACCCTTTTTTTATATTATTAAAAATTATTTCATATATAATTTTGAAACTTACATGTCCTTATCAATCTTCGAATCGATTTATAGTACTTCGGTTCTCTTCTCTTCAAATCACTATATTTTCTAAGACACTGTCGTCTTGTTCTTTTAATTTTTGAAATACGATGCATTCTTCTCAGCATCTCGTATATAATTTTGTCTCGGCATTCCTGTCTCACTCCCCTCACACCACCAATCCGTTTAGGGAAATATTTATCCATGGCATAAACTAATATCACCAATTCTCCAGCACCAAAAGGTTCAGGACGCGACATGTTTGACGATGACGTGATTAATCGTTATGTCAATCATTAGCGCATTGATCCAGATATGTATCCCCGAAAAATAGAGAAAAATATAATGTATATGTAGATTAATGTATTTTATGAAGGTTTGTAAATATCGATGTTTATAGTTATTACAAATGATATTTGTTTCATATACATTTTCTTTGTTTCAGATGTGTTGATATGTATTAACATTTATACTTTGGTTTACAATAGTTATTGTTTCTAAACATTTTTTTATTTGTTTCAGATGTGTTTTTATGTATTAAAATTTAATTTGGTTTACAATTTTTATTTTGTTTATAAACATTTAATTATTTAAAGATGTGTTTATATGTATTAAAATGTTGTTTGGTTTACAATTTTTATTTTGTTTATAAACATTTAATTATTTAAAGATGTGTTTATATGTATTAAAATGTTGTTTGGTTTACAATTGTTATTTTGTTTATAAACATTTTCTTTGTTTCATATGTGTTTATATGTATTAGAATTTATTTTGGTTTACAATTGTTATTTGGTTTCTAAACATTTCCTTTTTTTTCATATGTGTTTATATGTTTAACAAGTTACTTTGGTTTGCAATTGTTAATATATAATGTTTAAAGATTATAATTTTGTAATAAAATAATTTATTTTGCCATTATTTTCTATATGCCACTATTCTTTTAACAAATCTTGAATGCAAAAATATATCATAAAGGTTAAGAAAATAAGTGCTAAGAGTAATCCCTTAAGGTATTTATTTGAATATGGGAAAACCTAGTAGCTGTTAAAAATAGAGGTTAGAATAAAACAAATAAAATTAGCAAGTCTTTTTTAACTCAAAAATCCAATCTGATAACATAAAGCACTGTTGAATATACTGTCGCTTGTTACAGCTACAATTCAATGACACAATACAATGAATTAGCATCAGCTATGGAGGGATTACATTACAATAATCACATATGTAAAAGAGTGAGAGCAGCTGTAGACACTAGTGTGATGTCACAAAGACAATGTATTACCTATAATATATTGTCTGTAATAACTTTGATCATAAACTTTATTTATTTGAAACCTTTGATAATTGAAGAGCAACAACTGTTATGTATTTAACTGTTTATCATGAGTGATTTTTAATAACCTTAACTCTTAAAAAAAAATGGAGACAAGTTAATAAAGAAAGTTTTTTATTGATCAACTGAAACTTTAATCCTCAAACACAAAATATTGTTCTGAAACCATGTCCCTTGTTGCATTTCCACGCCTATTAGCTTGTTCGACACATATTTCTTCTGGTAAATCATCAGTATCTATTGGATCTTCATCTTCTAATGGACAGCCTCTTTTAATTGCAATATTGTGCAGTATGCAGCAAACCAATATAATTTTGGCAACTTTCTCTGGTGCATACTGCATAGCACCACCTGAACGATCAAGACATCGAAACCGCATTTTCAAAAGACCGAAAGTCCTCTCAATAACCCCCCTGGTAGATCGGTGAGCTTCATTGAAACGTACTTGACTTCTGGTCTGTGGGTTGTTATAGGGAGTCAACAGCCATTCTGTACATGAGTACCCTCCATCTCCTAATAGAAGATATAATAAATATAAATATTAATATAAGAATAATTATAAAGATTCAGAACTATACAATACAATTAAACTATACAGATTACAGTCGACAAATTGGGCGCAATTTTGGTACATTGAAATGAGAGACATATTAGACGCCAGTTATGCTTACCTAGAAGCCATCCGTCAGGCATATTTCCCTCCTCGAACTTCCGGTATAACCCAGTCTGCCTTAAAATGTAAGAATCATGACAGGATCCAGGAAAGTTAGAACGGACACTGATAATCCTCATGTGGGGGTCACAGACCATCTGGACATTCAAGGAATGGAAATGCTTTCGATTCCTATAGATCTCCTCACGAGCTTGAAGTGGTCTTACAGCAACATGGGTACAGTCTATGGCACCTAGGACATTGGGCATCCCAGCCATCCTATAGAAATTTGACTTGATAGATTGCCATTCTTCAGGGGTAGATGGCAAACAAACATATCGATGAAAAATAACCATCATAGCCCCTATTACTTTGGATAAGTGGCGTGAAAAAGCAGATTGACTCATTCCAATAATGACGCTAGAAACTGCCTGAAAGGAGCCTGTTGCAAAAAAATGCAATGCCGCTAATAGTTTGAGAAGTCCCGGAATAGCTTGTGAACGAGCAGTCATCGGCTCCAAATGATCTTCAATCTCTCGATACAGGTGTAATATCGATTCACGATCAAGCCGGAATCTTTGTATGATCTCTCGGTCAGAAAGGCCGTGCAAACCAACCCGTGGAAGGAATACACGGGGGACACGAACTCTCCTTCTTCTAACGATACGATTAGCTACATTTCCAGTATTCTGTCTTCTAGCCCGGATTCGCATCAAACGGAGAATAAACAAAAACAGAATTCTCTCCATAGCTGCTGAAATGAACAATGTAAGTACAATGCTAATATTACTGCCTTTTATATATGTCTAGACTGGCGCGAGTGACTTTCCTATTGTTTTGTACCTTGCCCGCCACCTAAAAGGTGGCGAGGCAAAAATAACGAGGTGGGAGCGGAAATTGACGCGAGCGGACAAATAGATTTTTTAGTACATTCGTTTTTGGCGAGTTGGTGGTCAAATGTGTCTAATTACAGTAAAAAATGGAGAGGTAGCGAGGTATGGCGGATAAGTACGCTCGCAATTTTAAAGATGCGAGTTTTTACATAATTGACGGCTTTGTACATATCAGTTTGCGAGTTTGGGCGCGAGATTTGTTGCGGGTAGCTCGCTGACTGCTTAGTACATGGAGCCCAAGGTCTGAGATATAGGAGGGAGCAGTGCAGTTGAGGGCTTTGTATGTCAGAGTGAGAATTTTGTGTTTGATCCTAGAGGCAAGAGGAAGCCAGTGAAGGGATTGGCAGAGAGGAGCAGCAGATGAAGAGCGACGTGTAAGGAAGATGAAAACAAAGAAAGGGAAAGAGAGATGAAGATAAGGAGCATTATCTTTTGAGCAATCATGCGTAAAGCATAATGCACAATCTGGTAGTACAAGTGGAGGATTAACGATCATTTAATTTCAAAACAACTATCCAATTTACTTCTAATATCAAATTGACTTTGTTTACTTGGTATCCTTTGTTGAAAAAGCATACTTAGGTAGTCTCAGAAGCAGCAATGCACTACCGGGAGCTAGCTGCTGATTGGTGGCTGCACATATATGACTTTTGTCATTGGCTCACCTGATTTGTTCAGCTTGCTCCCAGTAGTGTGTTGCTGCCCCTTCAACAAAGAATACCAAGAGAATTAAGCAAATTTGATAATAGAAATAAACTGGAAAGCTGCTTAAAATTGTATGCTCTATGAATCATGAAATAAAAACTTTGGGTTTGATGTGTCTTTAAATATTTTAGCCAAAGAATCTTAATGCAGCCAAATATTTTCTTTTTTTAAAGTTTGTCCTATACTTTAAATGAATAACGCGGGGGATCGCTAGTTGTGTACTTATTGTGCTCGTATTACAAGCGGTGAGTTAAGTGTTTTGCATGAAGTACAATACAAAATACTGCAGTAAAATGTAACGCTTTTTAAGACCCAATATAAACTAGTATTAATAATATAGAACAGAACTTCAAGGAGAACTCCATCATTAGCGTAAGCGCTCAAGCAAATTCCGTCATGAATTTTACACCACTCCCAACAGATGTCTATTATGTGAGGAATTTAGCATACTCGCGCTAATATTAGTGTGTTCTAGACCCGCGATTCTCAACAGCCAGGCCCACTACCGACGGCGCTGCTAATATGACAGGAATTCAGGAGTGGGTGCTAAGATAAAAGAAGTGTCCCATCCTAACATAATGCTGACACACTGCTTTATTCACTAAGAGCACCTGGCTTCAAAGAAACTGTCCCCTGAACTCAATGATGTTCTTACACAAGCCACAAAACTTGTAAATTATATATAAAAAACTCTGCTCTGAAGGTAAGATGGCTGTCAAGAGGTAGAGTGTTAAAGAGGCTTTTTGAAATGAGGAAAGGGGTAGAAGTGTTCTTACTGAGCAGAAAACATGAAATGGCTGGTTTATTTTAAGATGAAGGATGGGTGGCTAGACTTGCTTACCTGAGTGACATTTTCTCAAAGATAAATGAGTTAAACTTGGGTCTGCAAGGAGAAATGACAAATGTTTTCACAGCAGCAAAAAAAAGTGGAAGGTTTTAAAAAGAAACTCTCTCTGTGGGTGAAAATAATTGAAAGAAATAATTTTGAAATGTTTGCAGCATTCAGTGCGTTTCACCAAGAAGAGACTGGCTTTGACTTAGAAGTTGTAAAAAAAAACACATAAAAGAACATCTTAAAGCACTTTTGAAGGCATTCCAAAGCTATTTTCTTGAAGAAAAAGATCCCAGGAACGAGAATATATGGATAGTCAATCCATTTATTGGTCATGATAACAGCCTGCCTTATGAAGCCAAAGAAACTCTACTGGAACTCTCGTGTGACAAACAACTTGAAAAACATTTTCAGACCACAAGTCTGACCAAGTTTTGGATGAAGGAGGAGTATAAACATTTACATGAAATAGCCATCAAGTTTCTTCTCTGTTTTGCTACTACTTATTTGTGTGAAACTGGTTTCTCAGCCTTAACACTTTTAAAAACAAAGAAAAACAAAGAAACAGGCTTCATCTTCAGAACTGTTTGAGACTGGCTGTTACTAATCTGAAACCGCAGTTGGACAAACTAATAAAGGAAAAGTGTCAGCAAAAGTCACATTAATTAACCTTTTTGTTATATGTTTAGGCTTAATGTTTATTCTTTTCATGCCTATTGATATTGAAATATTTCTATAGCTTTATTGGTATTAATAAAGTTTATGTCACATAATGTTTAGCTGTAATTTCTTCCAAACCTACTCCAACCCACTCCCGATGCTTACCGGGCCCTGGACAGGTCGCCTAAAATTAACTGGGCCTGGAGGTCACTTAGGTTGAGAACCACTGTTCTAGACTATTGCTCAAGTAATAAAAAAATGACTGAACAAATAGAAGTGCTATTGATTCCACTTAAGCAGTGTTAACAAACAATAGCATTAAACATTAACTACACTTGTAACCTAGGCCTTTACCTGCCATATATTAGTGTGATACTTAACTATGGCCCTATATCTGGCACGTGTCTTTGTGACACTTTTTCACAGTATTCTACACTTTACCTGGCACTTTCCCTGTAGGAAACTTTATATCAGTGCTTCTCAACATCAGAACTCAAATGTCACTAAATGTCCAGATTCAAAGAATTTCACTAACTGAGGGCAGGCGCGTCACAGTGACCACACCAGAAACAAAATTAGAATCTCACCTATTAGCGGTGCTTGAGAGTAGAACTGAGAAAAACTGATCTGTGATACATTGAATGTTTACCGTAGTTAAATAATGGCACTTAGTCCCCCCTCACAAATACTCAAGGTGCCCCCAAGGGTACATGTACCAAAGGCTGGAAACAAAGTGGTAGTGAATTGTGTGCATAAAGTAAATTCAAACATAGTCACATTTGATATGCACTACTATTTTTTTCAAATTTGAATTTAAATTAAATTCTTTTTAAGAATGACTATGTGTGTGTGTGTATATATATATATATATATATATATATATATATATATATATATATATATATATATATATATATATATATATATAAAAACTCCAACGCCAAATTATAAATCATGCTGCCCTCGCACTCTTCACTAAAAAGTGCCCCAAACAGATTTTGTACTGAAATGTACCCACTTTAAAACTTTGAACAGAAGCATTTTGCAATACACACGCATTAACAAAATTGCTTCTAGTAAAATATATAATTGTTTCAATGACAGCTTTTATTCTGTGTGGGTGCATGCATAGCCTACAGGACTGAGTTCCCTGAGCTCAGATTAGAACTCTGCTCTCAGACTTCTTAAGCATCATCACCAACACAAGACCAGTCTGGCTCTCTAGGCATGATTGAATTCAAAACTCAGATACACACAGCAAATGTAGGTATATTCTGCCCAGCATTTCAATGTAGGTGCACTGAGCATATGACAGCTGTTATTACGTCTGTCGAAAATAATCGTTTTGGCAATGCAACCTTACAAGATGCTGCATCAATGCATTTGAGTAGCCGCATTGATTCTCGCATTGTCACGTGACCCCGCCTATTGGAAAGACGAGAGTCAAGGAAAAATAGAGCACTAAGTGACTGACTTCAGTTGGGGCATGCCATATAAGCAAGATGGCGGTCCCTGGAAGGCACGTTCCATATTTTCGCTGTAGGAGTGGACTGGACTGGTGGTTAATTCATTGATGGTGGTGAAGGTGTCGGTGATGACAGTGACAGTGTAGAGGACCTGACCACTGCTCATTTTTATTTGTTTTACATGAGAAATTTAATATAGTAGACGTACTGTGTCACTGTAGTGTACTAGTCAAACCCTATGTTTTTCAAACTACATCTGCCTAAGAGCACCACTATGTAGCAGCACTACAGGCGGTAATGATGAGGTTGCTTTCTACATGGTCTGCATTATTGTGGAGTCAACATAGATTTAGTTTACATTCCCTGTCACTTTCAGTTTGATATATATTATTATCTAAAGTTGTCCACAATAATGCAGACTGTGTAGAAAACCCCTCATTATTGCCTAGCCTACTGTGCTTGCTAGATAGATAATATTACTACAGTCAAATTTGGGGAGGAGAAAATACAGCAAGGGACATAAAACAAGTTGAGATAGAAAAAATATTAAACGTGTACTTTAATTACTTTACCTGCAAATTTAATTTATACTTCAGTGCCTCGCCATTAGCCCTTTCTTTTAAGTTTCCGAATTGTACAGCTGTAACCTCCCCCCCCCCCGACACACACACACACACACAATTCATTTAATGGCTGTATCTAATCTATATATTATGCACAACAACACTGCCCTAGAAGACAAGATGAAGAGAGGTGCCTCAAGTACAATTAATCAAAACAGTAGGGTACTCACAAACGTCCTAGAACATCCAGTGCAATAAAGCGCAAGTAGAGGCTTCGGAGACGCTCGGCTGACTAAGACCAGCCAGCTGGAACAAGAGGCCATGGCAAATGTCGTCACTGATGACGTCTCAAACAGGAATGGAAAACCATAAGAAAAAACTGCAGTACTTTATCAGACTATGACACTCAGTCAGTGATGTTAAAAAAAAAAATTATAGATAGAGGATACCCTATAGAAACCCTAGAAACCACTATAAAAAATGTACGAAGCATAGATAGAGATATAATTTTAAGTAACAATAGAAGAAAAAAGGAAGAGAAAACTCTTTCTACTTCCTATTTACCATTTATTACCACTTACAGTGGTAATAAAAATCTGATAGAAAAGATTTTAAGAAAACATTGGGGCATCTCAAAATTAGATGATAAATTGGGTCCACTTTTACCCACCTCAAATAGTTTATAGAAAAGCAAAAAATTTGAAAATGAAACTTGCACCTTCAGATAAAAAAAAAAGCACTAGATAATAAGAAGAACGATCTATGGGGGAAAGATTTAAAGGGCTATTTCCCCTGTCATAAGTGCAAATCATGCCAATATGGCATGAAGAAGAAAGAAATAAAATCAAACTCTAACAAGGAAATATTCAAAATTCCACAGATGATTAGATGCACTGACAGGAATGTGATTTATGTAATAGAGTGCAAATGTGGAGCCCAATATGTGGGGGAATCAGAAAGGCCCCTACGGGATAGAATAAGAGAGCACTTTCTATCAATTGAGAACCACACAAAAGAGCGTAATAAAGATCTCCCAGTACCCAGGCATTTTTCAACTTGTAACAATGCAAATTTAAAGTATTTTAGTTTTATGGGGGTGGACAAGGTCTCCAAACATTGGAGAGGAGGAGATCTCCATAATGAAATTTTAAAATGAGAAGGGAAATGGATATTCCAAATGGGGACTCTGACACCACGGGGTCTCAATTTGGAATTAGACTTAAATTGTCATCTAAAATAAATTGATAACAACATCATATATTGTGTTAACTAGGGTTAGATTATACTAAATATAAAATTTTCTTCACAATGTCAAGGCAACGCTAAATATTAATTTGGTCCCACTTTAAAATATATTCTAATCCTCCTTTTTAATGGTTCTTTGCCCATCACTAATTAATTCTATTTTCTAACCTTGAATTTAGGGTTAATAATATAAGAAAAATCCTCTAATTCATTCCTGTTTTAATTTTATATTTTTACATATATATATATTTTTATTTTTTTTATTATACAGATTATATTTAATATGGTAAAATTAGTATTTGGATAGTGATTTTATGATTATATACCTCAATTATAGAATTTTATCCCATTTTAATATATGGATTTGGTAGAAGTAGTAACACTAATCCATTAATTAATATTTTTAAAAATGTAGGGATTGTTAATACATCAAATATTCGATAAAACATTTCCCTATTTTAGTTTGTAAATATTTTAAATATTTATTATATAGATTAATTCCTTCTAATTTTTTGGAAAGCATTATGGGATAATTTTATGTCATCATATTTCATCTTAAAAAATTATTCAAAAACCAACTAAAAAATTATTCAAAAAATGATCCATTTCCATATGATATCTATGTCTAGGGTTTTATCGCGTAAGGGATTATATTAGAATTCCTCTAGTACATACAATTTAAGCAACATAGAATTATAATATCCCTTCATAAATAAAGGAACCAAATACACCTTCTTATTTTACTAACTAATACATACCAACTTTATTATTATGTTTAGTAAATACAAGTTCCTTAGTATTGTATATATTTTCTCTAGTATTGCACAAGTTTGTATATGTATAGCGTAAGAGGTAATTAAATTGGCACTATGTCTTTAAGAAGATCGTACAAATAGAAGGAAAATAGACTCATCAGTATTGGGCTTGAGAAAGGCTTTTGGAAAGCCGAAACGCGTTGCTCTGTACTGTGTCCATTCCAGGCTTCCGTAGCTGCAGCACTCGGACAGCATGTGAGTCTCTTGGAGTTCTAGTGTATTGGATCTAGTACCCTCCGTGATTGCCTGATAGACGCTGAACAGATTGGCAGTATCCTGGAAGCAGCTTTGATGACAGACTGGTGGCATCCGGTGTAAGTAGAAAAGTGCACCTTTGCCATATTCACATTCTTGCTTGTAAAAAAGGATCTTTATCCTTCTTCTCGCCCAATACAGCTTTGCATGGCTTTTTCACACTAACCACTTCGCTTAACCAAGAAATCAGCTTATTTGCTTTGGATTCATACTATCATCCTGCTTAAAAGACTTTTGTACTAACTATATGACCAAAAAGACTTATTTTACTTTGTGGAAGACGCCATCCATTGGAGTATAAGTGTCTTTCAACAAACGACCAATCAATTGTTTTTATTCTTTTTATTCATGTTATGTTTATTAATGCTATAGCACTGATTTAATGTGTTTTTATGCTATGTATAAATGTTGATGAATGCCAATATATGAATTGTTTATTTTAGATATATATGTATATTAATTAAATTCAACTTATACATTTACATTTCCTTTTTGTTACTGCACACATTCAGCTATTCTAAATAGCGCAGCTGTGTCAATTACTGGTCTGCAGGCATCTGCAAACCTAGTAGTTATTTTAGTTCTAAAGTATATGTGTTTTAAGGATAGAGGGATTCCTTAAATTATACAGCAGCTTTGTGATTTCAGCGCTGAGGTCTAAACTTTTTTTCTGTGGTAGGAATGGAAAACCAGCCAATCCAAATGAACCTACGATAGGTCCACATAATCCAAACGAATTTCCCATAAAAGGCAAGATGGAGCAGGATACAGTAAAACAAGTGGATTTTATTAAAACATTGTTTAAAACAAAGTTTTGAACAGCAACACGTTTCTCAGCACCAGTTGCCGTTTCATCATGCTGTCTACAGCCTGATGAAACGGCAACTGGTGCTGAGAAACGTGTTGCTGTACAACACTTTGGTTTAAACAATTTTTTAATAAGATACTTTATACAGCCTCTGCCCTGGATTCTCGTTTTAAAGGACCAGTCAACACTATACACAACAATACTAAAAATATTCCTTGTGCTATATTAAATGTTTCTAACAGTACCTTATAATTTTTATGTAATTTTTTCCCCTCAAATGATTGTTTTATATTTTTGGCAGCTTTCCCTGTCCTCTTTGTCACGTGTTTGTCATTTTCGAATGAAAAATGCATATACGTATATGCATTTTTCATTCACTGCGCAGCCGCAACCGGAAGTGGTGGGCACATCGGCATCGCGCTTCTTTGGTGGAGCAGTTCACATAAAAGGATGTGCACTGTCCACAGAAGCGCGCCTGCGTGTAGAAGCAGTAGGTAAATGTTCATGGTGTCTGATCACTATTTAACTAATACAACTACTCTACTGTGTATTTAGTTATATTACTACTCAGTTTGTTTCCGGTGCGTGGTGGCCCAGTGTGTATGCACACAACACTACACACCCACGGCACAACATCAAATGCATTTTTTTTTAAACGGACAATTTTCTATCTGCTGCCTGGCCGTTGTCACTTTGCCTGCATCAGCCGACTTCTTCTTGTTCTTCCCTATCCCCCTGCCTTGAGACACAGCCTGAGCCTTACAGTAATAATAACTAACTGACAACGCTGCCGTGTGCACTCAGAAGCTTCCTAAACACAGATATCTATGCATTATATACCGCACGGTATAATGCATAAATATCTGTGTTTAGGAAGTTCCTGAGTGCACACTGCAGCGTGGTCAGTTAGTTATTATTACTGTAAGGCTCAGGCTGTGTCTCAAGGCAGGGGGATAGGGAAGAACAAGAAGCTGTCGGCTGATGCAGCCTATTAGTGAATATCACTATAGCAAAAAAGCAGCTGCACGTAACTTGCTTCTTTCCCCAGTCTGGACTCTGGCAGTCACCTTTAAGTAGCTTGTCTTCCCTCCCACACTGCTAAAATTGAGAGGCAGAGGAATCTAAGCTTTATGCGTTGCAATTTAGCGCTGTGCTAAACACTGCATATATCAGTCATTGACAGGCAGCGTTTAGACAGAAGCTAA